>NC_138049.1:56456642-56556642 GCF_964194185.1 Rhinolophus hipposideros | reverse complement strand
CAGCCCCCACAGTTGTTCTGCACTGTTTCTTACACTAACCAGCAAATGTTGTAAATTCAAAATGGGCACATACATGGAATTGAAGGTTCCGTTCTCCTTACATTTCTCTCACCGGCATGACTCACAACAGTTTTTTGCATTCCTGTTTCCAAGCACAGCCTCTTACTCCTTTCTCCTCCTTTGGGAAGCATGGGGAGAGGTTGAGGCAGAGAGACAGATATTTATGAAGTAAGACGGTTATTAAAAGTTGCAAATTTCCGTTTGTATAAATCCAGCACTTAATCTTGTTGCTATTTGAAGCCTACGGTAAAAATGATGCGGGCACCTCATACTGCTGGTGTTTACAATGTGCAGCTCATTACAGTCTTCTTTGATGCGTACCCTTTAAAAAAGAAAAATAGAGGAAAAGAGAAAATGAAGGAACACTTTTATTTCCGTCTCCAAGGTGTGCATGGTGGTCTCATTGATTAGGCATCTTCGACCTAGAATCATTGTTCTGCTTTTTCATTTGCGTTGTCTTCACCCCCCGTCCCCCGCACCCCCCACCAGTGAACATTCATCGGCACATTTCCACATAGTCTTGGACATTTTTTCTAACATGTCAATTGTAAAACAATTAAGTCTATAGATGTTAAAGTGACAGCATCATAATGATTATAATTTTACTTCAGGTGTTCTATTTTTGCATTATTTCTTGCTTTTTTAAAAAAAGCTACTTGTTTTTGAATGGTAAAGAGAGTCATTAAACCATAATTCAGTTTCACCTGAGCAGACTCCAAAAATGAATTAAGTCATGGAATCCAGTTTCTGTTTTTATGCAGCCTTATTTAAGCAATAATGCTGTTTAAAATGTTTACTTAAAAATAAATAAGAATAAAATTGTGCATATACCGGGGGTGCCAAAAGAATATATACAAGTGGACACTTTGGTCCGCGTTGCTCGAGCAGTAGTTTGCCATAATCAAAAGTGTCTGGACGCTGATGGTAACCACTTTGAGCACCTCTTGCAATTGCAGAAGTCAAACGTGACTTATATTCATCTTTTGTTATCGGTATATATTGAGTATTGCAATTTTAATATAGTTTTCCTTTCTTAAAATGTGTGTTTTTTTGGCTCTCTCTCTTTCTCTCTCTCTCTCTATCTACAGATAGATAGATAGATAGATCACACACACACACACACACACACACACACACACACACACACACACACACACACGGTCTCACCAGATTCTTCACCACACTAGACCACAAATGATTATTTTTGTTTAGCTGTATGGACAGCATGGATAAAGTAGCCCTCAAGGATGCTTAGTCAAATTATTGATTAGTTATGTTGTGTTTTGTTTAAGTAATTGGGAGTAAAAAGGTAATTAGGAGAGAAATGTGTCAGTCAAACTGATCAATAGCTTTTTTGATTTTTTGGTTTTTTGGTATATAGAAAGTAGTGTGAGGTTTACTTTTAGTATTAATGTGTGTTATCTGTGACATTGAGTGATTTTATTTTATAGATTCACCATGCTTTCAAATTAATGGGATTCAAGCAAGGACTGTTTCCTCTTAAAGGGAGTATAACTCATTATTTCAAATTATTTTTGGTGTAAGCCTGGCTGGATTCCTACTTTCCCTCAATCTGTTGTACTCTTTATATCTAAGTATGGAAAACCAGTGTCCAAAATAAAGGACTTTCCTTACGTCATCCCAAACCTTTCGCTGCATGCCCACTTCAGGAGTCTCCCCTTGAATCAGTGCACGGAGGCTGTATCCCCTTAGCAGTGATGTCCCCCCTCAGAAGGTCCTGCAGTGTATCTCACACTTCATCTCTTGGCCTGTACTGGCATTCGTTCTGCTTCCAGGGCTGGGCCTGGTCATTGGATCCAGTTTCTCTTTCCTCTTCCATCCTTCCATCTCCCCCCTTAAAGGTCCCCTTGCTCTTCAAACATGTTGTTCCTCCTAACCTTGTAAGGATGTCTCAGCTCTGTGACTTCTCCTGATTGCAGTCTCACAACTTCTGTTTTTCTCTCATTCAGCAAACACTTATGGGTTTCCTCATGGGTGCCAGGCATTGGGGCTGAAACACGATCCTTTTTTCATTGGGGCTGAAACATGATCCTTTTTTAGCCTTTGGAATGGCTACTACTCATACCTTCATCCACTGAAGTCCCCTCTTCCCTCATGAGTCTTCTGAGATTGTCAACCACTGGTTCTTCTGTACTGGGCCCATCTTTCCACATACCCATCTTCCCTACATGACTGTTATAGACGTGCTCTCTAAGCCCCGTCCCCCAGCCAAAAACTGTATGATAATTGTGCCGAAGAGTATATATTCTTTGACAAAAATATTGTGTCATTATACTCAAAGGTGTTGCAAGGTGTAAATAGAAGATTCATTGTTCCCCAGTTTTTTATACTATGAAGAAATGAAGTTAGAGAATCCACTGTGAAATATTCTATTTAAGCATCAGTAGCCAGGATGAAATTCACATAACGAAGATGGTTTTCATCGCATTTCAGCGTATTCTCTGCCACTCACTGGCTCGGGATCCCCAGGCCCAACCCACCAGCTCCATCCTTTGATAATAGAGTCTGGGCCCTGGCTGTGTTTCATCATGTCCTTCAGTTAGCGCCTTCCCCACTCCAATCACTAGATTCTGTAGCTATAAATTAACGTTTAAAGTGACTTGTGAGGATTCTTTTTATTTGGAGACTGACAACATTAAGCCCTTCAATGCAATTTAGTTACTTCCTGGACATCCAAATTCAACATAGTACTATTTATTTGAGGAATCTGACTTTTTCTGTATTAGTGGCCTGGGGCAGCTGCTTGAGCCTGTGAAGTCCTGTTGGTCACTAAAGGTTTAATTTCAGGGAGGTATGTGTGCAGTGAATCTACTGTTGGTTCATTATTATTTGAACCAGTTTGTAAAGAAATATTCGAAGGCTTGATGCTCTCAGGGTGCTCCAGGGCATGTTTACAAATTAAACAGCTATTTTAAAAACCATAACATTTATAAATGTACCAGCAATATTTAAAACACCCATGGGGGAAACAGTAACATAAAACGATGGTTTTTACGTGTGTCTGAAAATTTTCCTACAATAAATTGAAACTTCCAAATTCGCAGATTTTTCTTTCTCTAATTTCGTATTCCATGAGTATGTTTTACAGAGATACATTAAGACACTCGAGGTCAAGAGTAAGTCTTGAGTTTTATGGTATGAATAGAGCTTGGAAGTAAATGGCAAATAAGGGTGTATCTATGTGTACTGATTATAATCTTCTTTCTCACCAAGTAAGTTCCTGGTACATAATGGCCACTCAGTAAAAGACTGAGGAATGGATGAGTTAAAAAACTAAATGAGAAAACTCACGTTTATATCATTTTCCCCAGAGCAACAAAACAAGATGAAAAGTAATCAACTCAATTATTATTTTAGTTTTCTCAAGCCAGATAGCTTAGTTCATATATATTTTTCCTTTCTACTAAATTAACTGAGTTGAGGGGACTCATGGACATAAGTTCAAGTATTTTTAATGGTAGACTCAAGCCAAGTAAAGAAAGTGAATACATGCCGAGTGTTAAGCAGAAACAACTAGGTTTATGTCTCTATCTCTTATTTTATTCATTCATTCCTTTATTCATGCTTTTCTGACATGGGATTTAAGAAAGCCATACACCTGAACTTCCTAGGTTAGAATTACTGAATTCATTTGTGTGAAAATAGGCTCGTCATAAGGGATAGTTTATAATCTGCAACAGATATCTGCCATACTTTTATTATTACTTAGTTATCAGTTTATAACATGTGAAGTATTTAATACTGTGGATGAAGATGCTTATCAACTACATGAATCTCAAAATCTAAGTCAATAGTGCACAATATTGTGTTATGTAAGGACAGTCTGGATGTGCTGGCTTTATCATGAGTTCAGAAGGATAACTGAAGGGAGGGTTAGCTCCACTTCTTGGTGGTACATTGCCATCACATTAATTCTGCGTATTCGTAGTTTACCAAGCACTTTCACATATTGTCTCATTCAGTCTTCTACAGACCCGGTGATGTAACTAATATCATCCTTGTTTTACAGATGATGAAACAGCCTCACAGTCTGTGATGTTTTTCATAAATGTTGAAGTCCATTAAGTTGTAGGAAAAGGTCTTCTGGCATCAAGTCCCACGTCCTTTCATTGTGTCACGTTCTCCTCCATAGGCATGTACCAATCAGTGGTAGAAAAAAGCATCAAGATTTCCCTGGTCATTTCAGCTGACTTCACCCTGATGACGCATCCCCCTTGCATGCTCTAGCTGGTAAATAACGTGAAATGGTTGGTGTAAACCTTTCAGGGTCACTCTAGTCTGTGCTGCGAGTGGGATACAGCAGGGTTTTCATCTATTGACCAAGTATGTTTTCTCTCATTTTCCAGTGTTCTTCTAACAGTATAAGCTTAATATCTCACTGACCACATCTTAAGTCCCTTTTACATCCAAAAGGATATCATATATAAATAGGCAGACACTAATGTTTTACTTAGAAGTCTCATGTCTTCAGTCTAGCATCAATGATTCAATGGATGAGTATTATTTTTTTGGCCCAGGAATCATTGTCAGACCACTGGACGGCAAGTACAGGAGATTATTACCAGTTGTCCCTGTGTTCTGCTAAGTATGAGAAGGCTAAGAATGGGTTTCATTTTCCCTGAAAGATCACTGGCATTTGTAACGTTAGTTGTCTTTATTGCCCCATCAGATATTCTTCCCATCTAAAAAAAGCTTTGTATATGCTAGATCTGGGGATGGTATATTAAAGATAGTTCTGAGCTAAAAATTTATGTGAATAATTTGCAAAATATTTGCATTTATATATAAAATCTTGTCATACAAATTTGAAATGTGTGTTCCTTGATGGGTATTACTTTATTTAATAAGAGTTGGTATCTGCTGAGTGAGGTAGTTTGATCTGAACAAAGTTGTTCCCAGGGAGAAAAGGGCTACCATGTAACCTGACCTTATACATGTGGGTCTGAGTGCACATGTACTTTTACGTGCACACGCCTGTGCCTGTATTTCTGGTGAGTACAGAAACATCACTTTGATTTTCTAGTAAGAGATTTATGCTATGGAAACCTGCAGCGTGGATATTAGACACAGTGATTAGTTTGGGTTGCCTCTCCCATCTATACGAATTTTGGAGGATTTGACTTTAAAAAATTACTTTTTGTTGGATGCATAGATGACATGTATCCTGTAGGCAGACGAGAATTTCTCATCAACTCACTCGTTTTACAGAGGAGAATCCCAGTGACTGGTCGGATGTCGGCTTTGTACTCATGCTGCTCTGTGCATTGACTTTTCAAAGATCAGCTTAACTTGGTGGCCAATTCTCACAAGTAGAAAGGACATCACAGTATACTAACCTCATCTCTTTCCCTGTCTTTATTTTCTCTTCATCTTAATATACAATGTGCCTTTTGAAAAGTCCTTTTGTGTTACAAGACTGAACCCAAGAAAACAGCTCAGGTCACTTTTTATTCTTTCCCCTTTTTCAGGAACGTCTATGTGGCAGGCCTCAGGGTAGTTTTCACTGTGTGTCGTTCAGTCCTAGGTGTCTGTCCCCATCTATGGAGAAGAGATACCCTTGGTCTCAAGGGCTTGTGCTTTTGATGCGCTGCAGTGTGTATTTCTAAAAATATGTATAAAGATGATTGTCACAAACAATTTCTTGTGTTCTTTCAGTTTTGCATTTAAAAATAATTTCAAACCTAAAGAAAAGTTGCAAGAATGAGAATAGTACAAAGAATAACCATATAATTTGCTGATTTCTTAAATTACCTCATTGGCTTTTATCATATCTTCTCTGTCTCTCTCTAAATATCTATCTATAGATAGATGATGGATGGATGGATGGATAGACAGACAGACAGACAGACAGATAGCACTCAAGTGAGCACTGTTAGAATTTTTAATATTCCTCCACGGTAACATTTTTATTGCTCTGATAGAGGAAAATGCTCTGATCCTGAATCCCTAGTTTCTGGTGCTTTTAGATTTTATAGGAATGTCTTTTTGAACAGAAAATTTACATTGGGTTTCAGAGAAGAGAATGTGCATACAAAATTTGGTGCATTTATTTATTAATATGAATTTTCCTCTCGATGACGGTCATTAGTCTGGTTTAATATGTCACCATTTGAACCTGCCAGGACTCACTTTAAAGAGATGAGCTTCTGTGTAGTTTAATGTGGCAATTTTTAGCCCCTGCTCGGTTGCACCAGGGAAACTTTCCACTTTCAACATCTAAAGAAACTGTATGTAATAGTAAAATGGTATCTTGCTGGAGTTCTATGTTTGTGTTTATTAGAATTTAAGGCATTATAAATAATACATAAAATAGTATACTTTAATGTAATGTATAATAAATCGTCAATGCAACTTTCCTTGGAGGACATGGGTGGGAAGGTGGAGCGTGTGCCTGATACTCTGTTTAGAAAGGAAAAAGTCTGTCTGTGCGTTGTTACTCATCCTATTAAAACACGCTTCTGTGGCTTTCCACTGCTTGTTGCCCAAGAGCTCTTTCACATGCTCCGCTCTTTGGTGGAGGTTCAGGAATGTCAGTCAGTTGTGGGTTTGCTCCTGTGTCCTTCCTTTGTCCCTTTCTGAATTGCTGGAAGTGTGAGATTTATGCTGCCTTTTGGGCACTGAGGGGAGACTGGTGCCCTGCTTATCTCTGTGGCATGACAGGACTGGCAAAGATATAGACACGTGTGCCTTCACAGCATGAGCTCCTGCAAGATGGAGGGCTCAGTGTGCGCCTACAGCAAAGCTGTCTGCAACCAAGTTTTAAGTAGGAGAATAATGATAGCTACCCCTGGCTGTGGGCAGATATACCAGTCCTTGCTTATTACTCAGCTCTAGCCGATGAATTCTGTGATTAGAGTATCCTTTTCCATGAAAAAGAATACTTATGAACCAAGACAAAGAAATAGTTATTGCTTTTATTTTATTTAATTTGTGTGTGTGTGTTCTATTTTTTGTGGGGTTTTTGTTTTGTTTTTTTTCTTTTCTGAAACAAGAAACATCTGTTTTCTCACAATTCTGACAACTAGAAATCTGAGATCAAGGTGTCAGCAGGGTTTGTTCTTCTGAGGCCTCTCTCCAAATTGTGGGTGGCAGTCATTTTTTCTGTGTCTTCACATGATCTTCCTTTTGTATATATCTGTGTCTTAGTGTCCTCTCTTTTTTTGTTTTATTGTGATAAAAACACATAATATAAACTTACCCTTAACAGTTTTTAAGTATACATACAGTATTTTTAACTGTATGCACATTATTGTAGAACAGATCTTTCTGAAACTTTTTATCTTGACTGAAACTTTGTACCCTTTGATAACCTCTACTGCCTCCTCCCCATGGGCCTCTGGCAGCCACCAGTCTAGTTACTGTTCTTTTTAGTTTGATTACTTTAGATACTCGTATAAGTGGAGTGACGCACAGTTCTGTGACTGACTTATGTCACTTAGCATAAGGTCTTCAGGTTCATCCATGTGATAGCATAGAGCAGGATTTCCTTCTTTGTACGGCTGATTAATATTCCATTTTATGTCCACCCCACCTCTTCTTTATCCATTCATCCACTGATGGGCATTTAGGTTGCGTCCACATCTTGGCAATTGTGAATAGTGCTGCAATGAATATAGATGCACAGATACCTCTTTGAGATCCTATTTTCTTTTTTAATACATATTTTAATTGAATTATAGTTGACATACATTATTATGTTAATTTCAGGTGTACAGCATAATGATTCGATATTTTTACACATTATGAAGTGGTTACTACGATAAGTCTAGTTACCATCTGTCGCCATACTACTTCCATATTATTGACTGTGTTCCCCATGCTGTACATTATATCAAGATTCTGTTTTTAATTCTTTTGAATATATACCCAGAAGCAGGAGTGGTGGATCATATGGTGGTTATATTTTTAACTTTTTGAGGAACTTTTCCCATAGCAGCTCCATCATTTTGCAGCCCTACCAACAGTGTACAAGGCTGCATTCCCAATTTTTCACATCCTCACCAACACTTCTTTTCTATTTTGTTTTGTGTTTTAAATATAACGGCCATCCATGCAGATGTGAGGTGATATCTCGTTGTGGTTTTGATTTGTATTTCCTTGATGATTAGTGGTAATGAACACTTTTTCATAAGCTTGTTGGCCATTTGTATATCTTCTTTGGAGAAATGTCTGTTCAAGGCCTGTTTTTCTTTTTTTATTAAATTTATTGAGGTGACATTGGTTAGTAAATTTATGTAGGTTTCAAGTGCACAGTTCTGTAATATACCATCTATATGTCACATTGTGTGTTCACCAACCAGAGTCAGTTCTCCTTCCGTCACCATGTATCTGAAAACATTTATCTGTAAAGACATATGTACCCCTGTGTTCACTGCGGCATGATTCATGGTGACCAAAACACGGAAACAACCAAAGTGTCCTTCTAAATGATTGGATAAAGAAGATGTGGTACATATACACAATGGAATATTACTCGGTCACAAGAAAAGATGAAATAGTGCCATTTGTAACAACATGAATGGATATTGAGATTATCATGCGAAATGAAATAAGTCAGACAGAAAAAATCAAGAACCATATGACTTCACTCACATGTGGGATATAAAACTGAAAGCAACAAATGAACAAGACAAACAAAGAAACAGAAACTCATAGACACAGACAACAGTTTAGTGGTTCCAGAAGGTATGGAGGAAGGGGAGTCATAGAGGACAGTAATAGTTATTGCTTTTAGACAATGTTTAAGGACTTTATCTTTTGTCAGTATTGGTTAAAAAGATTTGATGACTCACTCGATGAGAGCTGCTTTTATAAAATACATTTATATATCTGTGTGTGTATGTGTGTGTATATGTGTGTATATATGTATGTGTGTACATATATGTGTGAATGTATGTGTGTGTATGTGTGAATGTGTATATATGTGTGTACATGTATGTGTGTATAGATATTACATGTATGTATATATGTGTATGTGTGTATATGTGTGAATATATGTGTGTATGTATGTGTGTGTATATGTGTGTATGTATATATGTGTGTGTATATGTGTGTGTGTACTTTGTTCATCCTTGAACATCATAGGGCTTAGGGTTGCTGACCTCCACGCAGTCAAAATCCATGTATAACCTTTGGCTCCCTAAAAGCATAAAACTACAGAGGGATACAGTCTTCCCTCTGTATCCATGGGAATTGGTTCCAGGAACCCCAGGGGACACCAAAATCCACAGTCGCTCAAGTCCCTTACATAAAATGACGTAGAACAATGCATACATTTGGCCCTCCACATCCATGGATTCCCAACTGTGGATTGAAAGTACTGTTTTCAATCTGAAATTGGTTGAATCTGTGGATACAAAACCTGGGAATTTGAAGTGTCAACTGTATATTTATTGAAAAATATCTATGTATAAGTAGACTGCACAGTTCGAACTCATGTTCAAGGCTCAACTATATTTGCAACATATAAAGGTAATTTTACTGAAGAGTGTATTGATGTGTACTCTTGGATTTGGGATGACCTCATAATTTATATATTTTCCAGGAAATCTATAAGTGTAAGATTCTTATTTTTGTCATTTCTTTGTGGTCAAGTTGGGTGGTAGTACACATACATATGGACATATCTAAGCAGAGTTAGACTTCAGAACAGCTACATTTTTCTAAGGTTCAGGAATTTGAGATTTCAAAACAGCAGCTTCTATCTGGGTATATTCAAACACGAACAGTAAAATAATTTGGATCACAACTTGAAGACTTGTAATGTTAGGAATGTAACATTTATTCAGATAATTGATGTATTTCTGAAATACCTGTACATATGAGTAAGTTACATAGTTTACTTGAGTTAGAGAAAAAATTGTAGAATTTAAGATTATAAACTCTTATATTTAGGATTATATATTTTTATATTTTACTCTATAAAATAACGATCAGTCAGCATACACTGAGAAAACTAAAAGGAAGGGGTTACCTTTTCCATATATTTTTGAGTTAGGCTTTGTTAACAAAGAATAACCTAGAATTATAATATATGTTCCCATAAAAAGTTGAATGATAATTCAAGACTCAAAGAGTGCCCGTTCCTCTAAATACTTATCCTTTGATATCATTAAACTTACTTTTTATGTAGAAGTAATCTATAAATGAGACTCACTAAAAAATGTTGTCAACCTATCTTGTTGCAAAGCATACTTTTTAAAACACACTTAATTTTTCTAATTTAGAGAATACAGAAATTATGTTTGGGTTTGAGTGCATCTGCCTGGATTCTATCTAAAAATAATTATTGATGGAAAAATAATGATGACATCATACAATAGAAAAGCACTTTGTATAATTTCAAAACTGGGGTTCTGGTTCCAGCTTTTCTACTAATTAAATGCAGGACTTGGAGTAAGTCAGATAACTTGTCTGTGATAGATAAAAATATATAGGGATTGATATTGTTTGTTCAAGAAAAGTATGAGATATAGCCTGAAAATAGTTGTAAAGAATTTTCCATTTATGTAACAAATACTTATAGCTTATTATGTGCCGGGCACTATTCTTATCTAGGCTCTGAGGATGAGATGAGTTGATGTTGGAATAACCTATAGCAAATGCTTCTTTTAGGAAGAAATAATTCTCCATTAGGGAAAGATGAACTAGATTGGGTCTCTCAGGGTGCTTGGGAAATTTCCTGTAGTCTTTGGGGATGACAGTCCCGTGTTTCAGATGGTTTAGGAAACATCTTGCCTAATGGCCATGTTTCCTAAGGCCTCTTTGTTGTGTCCTCCCAAGCTAATCCTTGATTTCCACTCTTTCTGGCTTTGCCACAAAAAAGTAGGCAATAAGACTTTCGGGATGTGCTCCATTTTCCTCCCAATTAAAATGTGCTAAACTTTAGGGTGATGAGATGTCAGTATGCCAGAATGAGTAAGATAGAATAGGATTTCAGCCTTCCCTGAGTTATGCTTTCTCTGTGTAGTGTCATTAAAAGCCACCAGTTCCCACAATAACCATTTTCAAACGTAAGCATCAAAATACACTACCCTGTTTCCCCGAAAATAAGACCTAGCCGGATAATCAGCTCTAATGTGTCTTTTGGAGCAAAAATTAACATAAGACCGGGTCTTATATTATGTTATATAAGACTCGGTCTTATGTTATATAAGACTGGGTCTTATAGTAAAAAAAGACCCAGTATTGTATTGTATTGTATTGTATTGTATTGTATTATATTATATTATATTATATTATATTATATTATATTATATTATA
Organism: Rhinolophus hipposideros; assembly: GCF_964194185.1. NCBI lineage: Eukaryota > Metazoa > Chordata > Mammalia > Chiroptera > Rhinolophidae > Rhinolophus > Rhinolophus hipposideros. The sequence continues at coordinate 56,545,299 of NC_138049.1, read as the reverse complement.
TTATACATGGTCTTATATAATGGTAAAGTGAGACTGAGTCTCATATTAATTTTTGCTCAAAGTCCAGCTATGTCTTATTTTCAGGGAAACAGGGTACAAAGCTAACTGTGGTCCTTGGGTTCTATGATGCCCCAGTGATGAATCAGCTTTTGCTTACTGTAGTCTCTAAACCCCTTAAATGGGCTCCAGGATTCCCTCCACCACCTTGCCCTTAATTCCGCATGGGAGTGAACAGTGAGTGCTGTGGTGGGGTTCATGGTGGGAGAAGTGATTTTGAGGCAGCCCATTTTAAAAAACAAATTTTTGTCAGTTCTTTCATTATTTTGATAAACAAGAATTATCCATGGTTTCTTAGTTTTTCCCTTTTATACTTTGATGAAAGAAAAAATAGTATAATAACACTTCTATATTTATTTATTTATTCCTTAATACAAAAGCAAAGCCGCACAGAGTATTTATATGACTTCATGCTAGCAGAAACAGCTATTGATTCATAGACCTTAAAGAACCAAAATCTTAAAATATGCTGTCTTACCCAGAGTGAGGTCTTACCTGTATCTTACTGTATGGGAAATATGCTGTCTTACCCATAATACTAAGTTACAAGTGTCCTATATCTTTATTAAAGCATCCTCCTAGACTTCATTTTTTTTAAACCTTCTTAAATTTGAAATAACGTGCTTAATTTACTCTAATAAGGCAGTAGCTTACTGTTTCATGAATAGGAAACTGACTAAAACCTTCCTACTCAGAGTGTGGTCCTTGGAGCAGCACACACATCACCTGAGAGACTGTTAGAAATGCAGGCTCCCATTCCTCCTCCCCTTACCTATTGAGTCAGAATCTGTATTTGGACCAGAAACCCCAGGCTGTCTGTGCACAAGTTAGGTTTCAGAAGTACTGGATTTAAATCTCATTATATGTAGTGAAATTGGCTTGAAGTTGTTGGCAGAATAGCTCCTTGTAAGTTGTATTTACCTTTGATCTGGAGAAGAGATAAACCCAAGTATGCATGACTTGTGTAGCCTAAAAATATTTATAGACGTAAAGGTGTGAAAATTATATGCAATACGTGAGAAGTTAGAACTCTTGGCAACAAATAAGATAAAAGGAATCCCTGAAAATACAAACTAAATGTATGTGCACAAAATATTCTGTAATGCAAAGTATGCGGGGAATTTCAACACGGAAAGTGTCTTGTTACATGTGTATGTGTACATGTGACATAGGGGTGACAATAGAGAGAAATCCAGAATTTAATCAATGCTAGATCACCATGGTCACTTTTCCACTGCCAGTTTGATTTGTTAGATATTTCTCTAAGGCAGAGAGCCTAAGTTGTGGCTTGTGTACTTCTCACGCAGTAAGTGACACTGCCAGAAAGATAAAGATAAACCAGAGAGTGTTAAGAGATGGGCTAGAAGATTGATTATGGTATAGGAAGAGCTGATTTATGAGGAAAGAGAAAAATAATTAAATGGGCAGCACTATGCTATAAAAAGAGGCTGTGGAGACATGGATATTTATCTGTTTCTCCAGTGCTGTGTCCTGTAGTATCCGTATAAAAGATGCACAAACATTAGGATGTAAAAAAAATTGTTACAAAGCAAAGCAATATCAGCTGGAATTACTCTGTTAAATTAGGAGTGAAATCAAAGATGAAGTTTCAGAACATTTTACCTGGTGCATGAGAAATGGCCTTGAGCGGGATGACTTTATCCCCGACAACCTTTGAAAGCTCTGTGGGCAAAGAGTAGAAAATCATTTATGAAGTCGTTGAATTATCTTCCCAGGGAAATAATTGGAAACCCAGGCCTTGAAACTCCTAAAATTAGGGTGGAGAAAAATCAGGATGTTGCCTGTGGGAACTTTGTCCACTTCGGCAGAGACCTGGTAGTTGATGAGTGACGTTCTTCTCCTGCAATATCTTTGATTATTGCTGATATCACCATACACAGATTTTTAAAATCGGGTTGGTATCTTATTTAAATTAAAAACGCCAGTTGCTAAAAGCGAGTGTCACCCATCTGCCCTCCATGATGTCTGCCTTCTAGGCATCGGCGGACTACCTGGCACGCAGTGACATTCTTTTGTTATTTTTCTAAACTGTGTCATTCGTTAAAAGATGCAATTCAATGCACATTGGAAGTGAATTCACTTCCTACATTCTCATCTTTAGGAAAGCTAAAAAGATAAGCTGAAAATATGCATTGCCTTTTGGAGCCAGTGGTCAGATGGATACAGAAATTCTGAAAGCCTGAAATCGCCTAGAGCTTCAGAGAGTTTAGTGCTCTTTTTCACCAGAATGAAAACCAAGCTCATGTTTGCCACAGAGTGAGAGCACTACATTTCCTTCTTCTTCCATCTCGACTTTTGCCCCAGGGATATGCACCAGCTGAAAAAGGAAGCCTAGAACCCCAATTCCATTGCTCAGAAAGCAAGTAAAGCACAACAAAATTATTCAGTATTCTAATTCAGTACTTTTTTATGCTAATTCCTTCAGATCTACATTTGTGTCTTCTAGGAGATCAAGTTGCATGTAGGTGCTGCTAATAGTAGTTCATATTAAATATGTGGACTGGAGATATTAGATATACTTCTTTATGCTGGTGGGTGGGCAGGTTTGCCCAACTTAAATATTAAGTCACATTGACTAAATTACGTCAGGTTCTCCATAGCATGTATTGGTTTCCTTGTTGATGGTATTTTCTGAACTATTATTCAGTTTTGTTATTTATGACTTAATGCGCCTGCTTTAGTTATCAGAAATTCTATTTGTTGGTAGTCAAAAGTTCCTTTTCTTCTTGAAAGACATCTAGACCTCAACAAAAAGGTTAGGATTAGTCTGCTAATGTGTTCATAGTACAAAGATAATCTCCTCTGTGTCCTGTTTCTCTGAAAATGTCTCTAACAAATTTCCAGTATCTTACATAGGCAAGCAAACTACTGTCTTGAAGATGAAAACTAATTAAGAAAAAAAATTAAATTGATAGGTTGAAATCTTTCTTTTTCTTCTCTTGCTTCCTCACTGATATACCTACCAAAGGGGGAGGGGAAAAAGTCCTTTTTCTTTCTAAATCATTCTGCTACTGTCATATTGATTTTCTCTCAAGTACACCCTGTGGTCTCAGATGATATCATATTTTCTTACATTACTTGTATTGATACAGCATCTTGACTCATGGGTTGACATATATTGTGTGAGCTGTGATGACACCACTCATCACTGACATTTCCTGGGGGTTGGGTGTACCAAACCTCTCACACATGAAACACAAGGGAACAGGCTGGTTCGCAACAGTAGTTTTATTCTTTGAAAAGTGATTATTGTTCATTCAAAGACCCCGTCACTGTCGCTTAACATTGTTCTTAACTCCTACAATAATGGTTTGAGTTATTTTGTAATCATCTTTGTTTGTTTGTTTGTTTGTTTTTTGCTGATGCAGAAAAAATAAAAAATTCCTCAACTGGGTATCAAAATATTCCAGTGTTACACGATTTGTAAGAAAAAGAAAATGTGTTATTAAGTATCTGAAAGCATACACGGTGACCTGCCTGTGTGCCATTGCTTTGACTCTCTTTTTTGCCTTCGCATGCTCCTCTCATCTCACCTCCCTGTGTTTCAGCTAGCAGTGAGGTGGTTGGAACACAACTGCCATTACCAGTACATGGACGAGCTCCTGCAGTATATCCGCTTTGGCCTGATGGACGTGGATACTCTCCACACAGTTGCCCTCTCCCACCCCCTCGTCCAGGCAAGTGAGACCGCAACAGCTCTTGTCAACGAGGCCCTGGAATACCACCAAAGCATCTATGCTCAGCCCGTGTGGCAGACTCGCAGGACTAAACCAAGGTTCCAGTCAGACACTCTGTATATCATCGGTGGGAAAAAGCGTGAGGTCTGTAAAGTGAAGGAACTTCGGTATTTCAATCCTGTCGATCAAGAGAATGCTCTCATAGCTGCCATTGCCAACTGGAGTGAGCTGGCCCCTATGCCCGTGGGAAGGAGCCACCATTGTGTGGCAGTCATGGGGGACTTCCTGTTTGTAGCAGGAGGGGAAGTTGAGCATGCCAGTGGCCGGACGTGTGCCGTGAGGACTGCCTGTCGCTATGACCCCCGCAGTAATTCCTGGGCAGAGATAGCACCCATGAAAAATTGCCGGGAGCATTTCGTGCTGGGTGCCATGGATGAATACCTCTATGCGGTTGGGGGCAGAAATGAACTCCGCCAGGTTCTGCCTACAGTTGAGCGATATTGCCCCAAGAAGAACAAATGGACTTTTGTGCAGTCCTTTGACCGATCCCTTTCGTGTCATGCTGGATATGTGGCAGATGGTCTTCTTTGGATATCAGGTAGAAAATGCCTCATATGTTTGATTTATCAAAAAAAAAAAACAACTTTCATTGTGGCACAAATTTAAAAGTCAAACTTTGGTAGTATGGCCATGCGTATTTGAATGAATGAGCCAAGGATGCCATTTTAGCATTCACTTATTTTGCACCTACTCTATACAGAGCAATGTAATGGGAAGTAATTGACCTTTCTGTGACTTGCTGAGTGATCAGAGGAGTGAAAATTCAAGATAGAAATTAATAGCCCATCACACCTCTTTTTCCACCAAAGCTTTTGTTGTTTAGATTGTCAGCTTTTGATGTTCGTGCTTTGTATTGCATAACTTATAGTTTATCCAGGTCCTTTGCTTTTACTTTCACCCCAAGCTGCCTCACTAGGAGCCTTTTATCAAAGACAGGGCAGGAGATAAACCCAGTAAACCCATTTTGATGAGTATGCAGTGGGTATATATCCAGGGAAGAGCATTACTATGCATTGAGGGAAGGGATTTAAGTTATTGGCTGAAATAATGTTTTGTATTATCTATGTAGTTACTCATGGTGTCCTAAGCCTTCATTCCTATTTACTCTCCTATTCTTCCTGATTATTGGACGGGCTACTATTATGTTAGTTTCCTTTTTTCTTTTTCTTTCTTTCTTTTTTTTTTTTTTGATGTCTTTTGATTATGGACAAAGTAGAGATATAATGAACTCCATGTACCCATAAGCCTAGCTTCAGCAGGTACTCACTCTTGCCAGTTGTGTTTCATCCACATCCACATCCTCCAAATTCCTCCCAGCTGCCCTTTCACTTGTCTAGGAGGAGTCTGTGAGGCAAGACCACATTACTAACCTGTGTTTCCAGTTCTGTCATTGAAAAGGCCTAAAATGTTCCCCTTTGAAAGGTATGCCTGTTGGGGAAGAAAGTTGCATCTTCTCTTAGTTAGAGGAGACTCATTTTGTAACCCAAATGGAACTTGTTAAATGAATTTCCATGTTAGAGATAAAGAAAATCAAATAAATACAGGAAGTCCTCATTTAACCTCATTGATAAGTTCTGCAACTTTTAAGTGAAACAATGTATAATGAAACCACTGTTACCACAGGCTAATTGATATAAACAAGAGTTAAGTTGCTACATCTCATCAATGCTATAACAAAACGATGTTGAACCAAACGACATTTCTGAGGTCTTGCTGTACTAAAAGTAACTTTGAGATGTTTGTACCTAGAAGAAACAATCATTTTTAAATACACCTGTGAAGGCTTCCCCGGTATCCCTCAATAATCTTCTCTAGTTGTTTAACATCTGCTCTGAAAAAGTCTCCCTTGCATTTAAACTAAATTCGGTTGGACACTGCCCATTTTTTCCTTCTGTCCTCAGTAGCCAGGGAGACAGCCACAGTCTCACTTTTTCTGGATTATGCCTCAATTATTGGCAATTTCACTGGGGGAAAAAAAGCTCATGTCAGGGTTTAAATGCTTGGTAATTATGAATGAAGCTAAAATTAGGACTAAGGAAGAGGATAACGAGGTGGACCCAACAATTACTGGTCTTTTATGCCAAATAAACATCAGATGTGAGTGTATATGTTAATAGAGAGAGATATATTTAAATAAAAACCTATCTGGTGACTTTTTCCCTTTTCTTTAAGTACATATATCAATAGTTTAAAAAAAAATCCACCAGGACTGTATACCATTAGTGTTGCTAAAGAAACTTCATAATTGGCTATAAATAAGTCTTTGCTAATAGAAGGAACATTGTACTTGACTTGGATAACAAACAATGATGGATTTATGAACTCAGTGTAATTTATATTTCCTTCCAGTGTACATTCCTTCCATTAACTTAGTTTTCCTATGTTGTTAATATACTGCCTTCCTAAACAACCTTTTCTAAATTTTGTATGAATTTCTCATAAATATTTTCATAAATGTTTCCCTTTTTTAGCTATAAAACTAGCTTTTTAAAAAATACTGGAGTTTCCCTTTCCTAGTTTTAAAACTATGACTACCTTCTTTAGTCAGGCCTTAAGAAAGCACAGAAGCTTATCAGACTGGCTACATCCATCAATCTGGTGTGAAACTGACTTCTCTTTCAATATTTCCCTTTCCATTTTATTAAATGTATCAGCTTATTAGAGATCTTATTGCTATATCACTTCGTTTTTCCCCACTGTGAAAGGAAATACATTTTCTTTGTTCTTTGTGTTTTTTTTGCACTAATGTATGCTGCCTGTGTTAACCATACTTAATGAAAACAATCACAATTTTCTCAGGTTTGTTTCTCCCCACTGTGTACTTGAGATGAAAAACTCACTTCCCTGTGTACAGTGCAATACCTTTAATTGGAAAGAAAAGGAAATCACCAGTGACATTTCTAATACCTTCAGTCATCTGCCTCTTTCCTCACGCCCAGCTGATAATAAATCAATTGTGAATCTAACCATAGATAGGGAGGGGTGACTAGATTTGCTAATGGACCCCTTGGAAAAAAAAAAGACAGGTATATTTCACCCTCACTATCACTGATTTCGAAGTGTTACCCTGATTTATTGGAGCAGATGAAAATGTTCGAGGCTATTCCTTATCCTTTACCAAATAATCAAGTATTTCCAATTGAATTGGTGGGGAGATTGGGTCATTGCCATTCTTCTGGTATTTTGCAAGCTTTGCCTGATGTGGAGGTAGTAAGAATTATAGAATGTGGATTTTAAGGCCTTATTTTTGTTCCATAGAACACAAAATTAATGCTTCTTTAGAGACTCATAATTTCCAGCATTCTCACTCCCTCCACATATCCCCTTCCCTTTCTCTGTTCATTTCAGAGTCAGGACACCTTGAAACCTGTCCATGGTTTTTAAAGTGGCACAAGCAGAGATGAATTCAGAGAATCAGGTTATGTGGATATGCCCATTAGCATTTAATTTAAGATGTTAGAGATAGTCAGATTTAACAGGCTGCTGTAGCATTTGACATGGTGACCCAATTCACAAATGCTCCACATCATTTCTACTTTAAATTCGCAATACTGAAGTAAAATAAGCATTAAATATCCTCCAGTTGTGTTTTAAAATGTATGCTCTCCTTTGTATGATATTGTTTGTGAAGTACTAAAAAGCTTTTTTTGTGAGTACAGATTAATTCTGAGCTCTTTTTACAGAACAACTTACCTTTTCATTTTTGTCAAATGGCAGCAGGATAATGGGAAGCTAACCACAAAATCCATGCTTTAAAACTATGAAAATAAGATAAATGCTACGGCATTTAGTCAAAAGCAGTATTTGTGCTTTCTTGATGCCTTTGGTGAATGCTACATTCTTATTAAATCTAGTGATGGTTCATAGATAAAGAAGATTAATTTAGCAAACATACTTCCTGCCCTCTAGGAGATGACAATCAAAGAGTTTTGCAGATATTTCATTAATGAAAGAACATGTGTTAAAGCTTCTTTAACTCCCTAGAAGATATGTTTAGTTTCATCTTGATTAAATTTAAATGAAGCTCGCATTGCCCCATTTTAAGTAACTTTAATTTATTCAAACCTACTAAAGGGACTTTGGCTTTTCTAATATTCATTAAAATTAGAACAATGTAAATTTTCATTACCATTTTTAAGATGCCATGGCTTTAGATTTACACTATCTGTGCAAATATTGTACTTGCATCTAAAAAATTATACAGAAAACATTGGGAATGAACAGGGGGCATGGCAGAGGCTGCATGGCGAGCACTGAGGGCACAGACTACCGTCACACACACAGAAAACTCGCTCCACGTCTTACCAACCAGGAGACACTGAGTGGGGCTCGTCACCTCATTGAGTCTTGTTCCGAGCTAGTGCCAGAGCGACAACGTAGAGAGAGACATAGGTCTTGTGATGGGGCTCTTGGTATAACAGAGGAAACACTTTCCAAGAGATAATTATGGGTTCGCCTGGACTATGTGTGACAATAGCAGACTTTCCACGGTAAGAAGTAGTGCAAAGCAAGGGCCATGAGAGGTTTCACACAAGTTTGTAGCACCTTCAGCCTAACTTGGCCTCAGGTCCGTTGGCTAACTCCTCCTCCCGGTGCTCATGCTTGGGCTTCATGGTGCAGTCACCCCAACAATTCTCTTGCGCTCTGGCAAGCACATCCTGCTGGACAAACCCAGTGGTCCACTTTGCCTGTGCCTGTGCAGCTGAGCCCTGTGACAGGATGGCTGGCACGGGTACTCACTCAGTTCCCAGAACCTCTCTACACCCTACACTAGTTTCTCATCCACTCTCCTTCATTGGCTAGCACTTCCTCACTTTCCTCAAAACCTCTGTCCTCAGACTCAGAGAGAGAACCTTGCCTTCTGTTTCTCAGAGCAAATGTAAGTGAGGAGGTTGTCACAGCAAATCTAGTGAGAGACAGTGAGGTGATGGAGAGAGTGAGGAGACAGATGGGCAAGAGATGGTCTGGAAAGGGGCCGAGGGCAGAAGGTTGGGAAACACAGGTGAGGAGGGTACAGAGGAGTGGGAGTAAGGAAGGAGCCTGAGAATGTGGGATGGACAAGGTCAGAGGAGGAGGAGTGTTATAGAAACAAAGCCACAGCAGAAGGGCGTGGTGAAAGGTGGCCAATACTAGAGGGACACCAAGGTTCTCCATTTTTCAGTCAGGAACTACTTGGTCATTTCAGTCAAAATAATTTCAGGAGAGTAGAAGAAGGTGGACGTGACAGTGTAGTGGCTGGAGGTGTGACCACTTCAAGGTTGAAGGAACATGAGGACATGAAAACCGTAGGTATAGGCTGAATTTGCAAGACGTTGGGATATCATCTCAGCTTCGCTCCCTGAATCTGAGAGTGCCACACAACTCTCCAATCATTGTGCTACAGGAAGAGAATGTGCTGTTTCTAGGCACACACACATTTCAGTTCCTGGGACAGCATGTTTTTCCATTATAAATTAATAAGTAGCATTTGGCTTTAGAAATTAAAAAGGAGGGTAAGGAGGAAAGAAAAAGAAGGAAGTTTGGCAGAGAGAAAAGAGAGTAGCTAGAGGAGAAAATACAGAATCAAAGGAGGGAACTTTTGTTTTTTAAGATGCATTAAGCAAATATATGGATCAGAAAAAGGAGAGAGTGAAATGGAAGATGACGGGAATAGGGGCATCTTTGGTTGGTAAATGCTGAGAGCACCTTTGGGGATAGAGTCCCAGAGAGCAGTTTCTAGGCTCTCAGCCTCACGTGGAAAGGTGCTGGCTCAGGTAGTAGATGGCCATCAGATGTGACTAGTTGGCCATCAGCTGTAACCAGTTAGTCATTAGCCACTAATATAACAGCCGTGGCTACGCTGGTAAGGGAGTTAGTTGGCAGAGAAGCGGACAGCGGATTGCGGCTCCTGCTTCCTGTGTCTCCAACCCAGCCGCCAGCGAGAATATAGTGGTATGACTCCCCTATCTATGGCTCCATTGGTGTTCCTTTTGGGCTTCACTATATCTTGCGTTCTTGTGCAGGGAGCAGGAGCTGAGTCCTGTATTACAGCACCCCCCAGGTACCAGGAATGGTGATACATCTGGGGAATACAATATTGACGCAGGCCTGAACAGGCATGAGGGAGTTGGGAGGGGTTCGGTCTTGGACAGGAGACATCCCTCAAGCTCCAAGCCTGGAGGAAGGAGACAATGCTGGGTGTGGACCTAGGTAAGCTCACCGATGAGGGGCAGGAAGCTGAGGAGGTTGCCTCTCGAGGGAGGGAAGTGAGAGGCAAAGTTGCCTGTTGAGGTTGTGCAATGTCAGGACTTGGTGGAGGGCCTGAGGGGAGTGGCCTTGGAAAAAGCCTCAGAGAGAAAACAGAGGGAACTGACATGTTAAAAGAGAAATGGTCAGAACCCATAGGAAGGTTGGAATCAAAATTGTGGCGATGCAGTTTGCAAATTTCTGTCCTGTTCTTTGGTGGTGCTCGGCAGAAACCTGGAGAAGGCAGATCCTTGGATTCACTCACGATGGAAGGTTTTTAGGCTGGGAATAGCCCAAAGGAACCCACTGGAAGGAGTTCAGCATGTTAGGATCGTTAGGTGAGGGTCGAGTGCTTAAGGTGTGCTTGAGGGAGAACCAAGCATGTTGCGAGAGTGACTACAGAGGAGGAAGTCTGTTGCCCCTGCAGGCAGCCACCATGCCATGAAGCCCCTGCCTGTAGAGCTTTGGAGCTTGATCCCTCGGCCTGTCCACCGAAAAGTTCCCAGTGAATTGAAATGTCCACTAAGAATAAAAGCTTCTGTGTTGCTCTGTTGTAGCAACCAGCTGCCCTAGCAGTTACTCTTTCTCCTCCTTTTTCACTTCTGTTCAGGCTTTACTACTCCCTCTCTGAAAGAGATTAAAACGAAACCACTACAGTATTGAACTGAGATGGAAGCCAAACAGAAATGAACCAAACAGAAATGCTTTTAAAAGAGCTAAATGGTTTGAAGAAAGTGATCAGATCACCTGCATTCTCCAAAATAATTAACAAAGCTTTCATCCCAACTGGCTTCCTTTTATTCTGGAGAGTAGAACCCTGTTTACCCTCAGTCTGCATGCAGCCCAGGGAATGAGGTTTAAAGAGGTTAAATGATTTTCCCAGATCACATAGCTAGTATTGGACAAAGTTGGAATTTGATCTGTGTCTCTGGTTTTTGAAAATCATGCTTTTCCCATGAAACCGCACAAAGCAGTTATCTGTCACTACAACAAAGATCTCAAAAACATGCTTACATTGTAAAAAGAACTTGCAAATGACAAGACTGAAAGTGATACACAGGAGAATAATTATACCTGGGGATTTGTTTAGAATCAACAGTCATTTGATTATCTTTTATTGTTTAACTGAGCATCTTTCTCAGGACCCTAGCTGCGCCACATAATGTCTTCCTTTTTGTGATTCTGTAATTCAGTTTCTAAAATTAAGAAATTTAGTGATCATATGGAGCTACTCTAAAATATGTTGGTTTAGATTTAAACATCGTTTTCTGCAAGAATTACATATTATTATATAGTAGTCTAGTGGCCTTTAAAATTGTCAGTTTAGGTAGTTAAAAACAAAAGTCCACCCCATTGACCCCAGAATTCCTGTCATGGAGAGAACAACTGTTATTTAGATAATCCATTTGTATCTGTCTAGATGAATCTAGGGAAAGAAGGGAGAATAGTGAGCTGAATTACTCTATCTAAGAATATGCTAAATATGTCATTTTCTTTATTCCCAAGAGTAGAGAAGAAAGTTAAAGCTACATCATGGAAATGGGGAATGGCTGAAAACTTGGTTCATGGAAGGAGGGAGATAAAAGATCCAAGAAGAACGCAGCAAAGCCAGGACAGTAGAGACAAGCAGAGGTGACCTTGAGAGCTTAGCTCTGTTGGGAACATGCAGAAATCTGTGGCGGCAGGATTTCAGCATTTACAGAATGAGGAATGGGAGAGGGAATTTTACTGAGATTTTAAAGGGCAGCCGACATCTGCATTGTAGTAGATTTTACCCTCATTTATCATTTCACTTATTTAAAATAGCACCTAGTGCATACTTTCCATATTTTGAGTAACAAGTTTATATCTATTCGTTGTAGGTGACATAAATACAATTTGTATTTTCAAATGCTTCAACCCTCCCTTTATAGATATTTTGTAAATTTGAGACTTTCTTTGTGGTATTTGAGTATATTAATTACCTATCCATTTATGTGGTTTCCTCAATTGTGAAAGGAATAATATGGGTACTAATTTTAATTTAATGCATAGATTATATATGCTTCTATTTCAAGATGCTAATTTAGTAGTAGAAAGAGTCTTGGTTTTAGTAGTAGAAAGAGTCTTGTTTACGTAGCATTATATACACTCCAAAAATATGGACAATCTAATGTATAAAATAGTAGTAAAAAGTTTATTTTTATGTTTATTGCATATATTCCCATGGTGTTCCTTTTATCAATGCCTAATAAGAAGTTTGGCTCTTTAAAAAAATAGCTGCTATGAACTCGCACCTAATGCCATGTCATTCTTTTGATAATTAGACTGTAAATGTGACACTTCAGTCTTTTGAGAATTGGAGCAACTTCACAAAGGAAAAACCTTGTTTCCCTGAAAATAAGACCTAGCGGGACAATCGGCTCTAATGCATCTTTTGGAACAAAAATTATTATAAGACCCGATCTTATTTTACTATAAGACCGGGTATGATATGATATGATATGATATGATATGATATATGATATGATATGATATGATATGATATAGACCGGGTCTTATTTTACTATACTGTAAGACCCAGTCTTATATAAGACTCGGTCTTATATTAATTTTTGCTCCAAAAGACGCATTAGAGCTGATTGTCTGGCTAGGCTTTATTTTCGGGGAACACGGAACTTAAACTATTAAAGAAGGAAAAAGCTTTCGATACCCTTATAAGCCACCCAGTAATTATGGTTATTAGAAAAAAAGAGTTATAACAAATCTATCCTAGACTATAGAATTCATTCATTTATTAATTCGGTATTTTATATTTAGTTATTTTTGCAATATTCCATATAGGCTCATTTGCACCTTTTATGAAAATGGTAAGACATTTCCAGACACAAACCCGTATAGTATTGTAGTAAACTTCCCTGTGTAGATTGCCTCTGCACCATGCACTGCATTTCATCTAAAACCTAGGAGACCAGTATCATCATCTCCAATTCGATTATGAGGAACCTGAGGGTGGCTGTGTGAGATGGCTCCCCCATGGAAAGAGTCATACAGGAGCCTGTTGATGCCATGCCTCTCCTGAAACTGTCCCCTTTAACTAGTATGAAGCTGGGCACTGCAGGCCTCTAAGAGCGTTGCAGAGAACTTGAGATGGTGTTCCCCAATCTTGAACTGGCCAGCAGAGTGCCAGCCTGGAGCATTTTCCCTAAGAGCACAGACCCATTCTGTTCTTTTCATCCTGCTCATCCTGGTAAGGATACTAGCGCTGCCTTAGGTACCACAGGTTTCTATTAAAGAGTTTAGTGTAGGATTCTATTTATCAACAGAGGTATTTTCTGTCCTTGAAAAAAAAATTTGCACAGCTGCTTAACCTGACCAATGTCTATTGAAAGCTGTTTCTCTAAACACACTATTTGATAGACTCTGTCAGCGTTGACCCGTGTTGCTCTTAAACACAGTGAGTTTGGGAGTTGGTGAATTCTCAGCAGTGGAGACGAGGGTGGCTTGTTTAGCAGTCACCTGTCATCCTCTCTCCGATACGCATTCATCCATTTGTCACAACATTTTGTGGGGATTTGAACAGGGAAGCTTAAGAAAAATGCTTTACTCTTGTCTTGATGATAGAAAGCAGTGCTTACTGCTGGTAGCGTGTTGGTAACTTTTCATTCCTTCTGGCAGTTTTTAAAGACTTATTTGACTTTGGGGGAACCTGCAGTATATCTTTAAGTCACAGTGCAAAAGTATAAGACAGGGTTGTTCATTTTTAATTTTGGCTGAAAAGTCTTAACTTAGACTGGCACTTCAAAGTTAGGGAAAACTTGGCTTTAAAAGTGGATGCTGATACGAGATGGCATATTTAATGCTAGATGTATCTATAGAACACTGTTAAGATGCAGATTATCCCCCCCCTGGGGTGGGGGAGGGAGATCAAAACTGCCAATCTATGAAATATACTCAATGGCATGGAATCTCTCTGCAAGTGCTTTGATTACAGGGGACACTATGGCAGCATGTGGCATCATAACCCAGAGCAGACAAATCAGCTTGATGACTTTCAAAGTCAGGAATACTGCTGCAGGCAAGGGTACTCCAGTCTAGGAGAAATGAAAACATATAGAGACTGTTATTAATTCTGTATCTATTTTTGTATAGTCAAATCTGTATGCAAATCCTTAGCATCTCAATTCAGCAAATTAATCTAAAAGCGAAGAGTGTTATGTGAAGGGGATGTAATGGTAAAGCTCTGCAATGAGTAACACGGTAAAGAAATGTGGACTGCGAACTTGGATGCTTTTTTACAAAATTTATTTTTTTGTACCGGGAAGAAATGGTTTTTATTTATATGCTCATTTGTAAAGCATTTCAAAGAGGAAAAGCAATAGAACCAATTTCAAAGGTTTTCCCTTGCAGTCCTGAGGTGGCAAAAGTTACAGCACTAGGTGTTTTCTTTTTGTTTGTTTTTTTTTAGGCACCTCCTGTGGTTTAACATTTTGGAAGTAATCAACCAAATAACTAACTAGAATTTTTATTTTTACTCCCAACTACTAACCCAGTATCTTATTTCTGAACATTGTCATGTGAGTGAAAATTTGTATGTAAGGGTAAGGAATCTAATTACTGAGTGCAGATTAAGAAAAAAAAAACTGTATTATAAATACATCTGATGCATCTGTGGAGGACGGTGAATAATAATTTTGAAGAGCATAAAGATAAATTGTGTGCCCTGCTTGGGAGAGAGGATGCAATAGCTACATTCTAATCCATTGGTTGTGCATTTAATCTATAATGGGCAGAGTCTGATACATATAGTAGTGTAAATATTTTCAAATAGTGTCATAAACAGATAGTTTACTGCAGTAGATATTAATTCTGTCCCATATTTCTAAAACAAGTAGATAAACCATCAATGCTTTGAAATAGTGGGTGGGAGCTTTACCCTCTGTTCCCTCTCATTTGGAGAAATGATTATAGGTGAGCTGGACATAAATCTGGCAGTTATGGCCCAGATCAAAACTTGGCAATCATTTTAACACTGAAGATGTGTGTGGTCTCAATAGATTTGATTATTCTTGTGTAGTTATGCTGAGAAAGAATTATTGGACATTCAATTTTTAATCAGATAAGAAAAGGAAGTTTGGGAGGAAAAAGCAACTATACCTCTATATTTATTTTGACATACATTTTGACTCTATGTAGGCATTTCAGCTTCAGCTTTCTTAAGTGTGTTTTCTTTTCCGTTGATTTCATTTTTTAAATGAGACTTTCAATGAGTGAGAAGACTTTCTTTGAGGGCAGGAAGATCATTTCTCTCTGTTCTTTGACTTTTCTCAACAGATAAAGCTTTCATTGAATTTTAAAAGTGGTTGTGTGTGTGTGTGTTTGTGTGTGTGTGTGTGTGAGAGAGAGAGAGAGAGAGAGAGAGAGAGAGAGAGAGAGAGAGATCTTCCAGTTAATAATATCCATGGTCAATTACATGAACAATATAATCTTCTTACTGGAGTTTATCCATTAGTACTGATTGATTATTCCAGCTCAGATGAGGAGTATCCTCTGGATTCTGGTTGACTTGACTCCTGGCCATGGAGTTGATGGTGGTGACCTATTCAAGGTATTTGAACTATCAAAGCAAAAATTATAATGGACAAAGTAGAACAGACAAGGAAAACTTTATTCAAGACTGTGGCACTACTGGAGAGACCAGAATGCAGTCTGAAATCAACACCTCTGAAAAACAAGAGGCAGGAGGATATTTAAGCCCTGGGGTGAGCTAGTGGGAAAGTACTGAAGGACTTTTGGAGAGAGGTTGATCAATGTGATACATTGAATACATTCAGGTATCCCTGAGTTTGTAAATCTTTTCCTCTGTGATTAGGGCAGTTGTGTTTGCTGAGTGGCACTGTGGGGACAGAGTCCCAGAGAGCAGTTTCCAGGCTCTCAGCCTCACGTGGAAAGGTGCTGGCTTGGTTATTAGATGGCCATCATCTGTAATCAGATGGCCATCTGCTGTGGCTGGGTGGCCATCAGCTGTTACCCGTTAGTCAATAGCCACTAATGTAACTGCCGTGGCTACACTAGGAGGTTGGTTAGCAGAAAAGCGGAGGGCAGATTGCGCATCGTGTGGCTCCTGCTTCCTGTGTCTCCAACCCAGCTGCAGGTGAGAATGGAGTGGAATCACTCCCCTGTCCATGGCTCCGTGGGTGTTCCTTTTTGGCCTCACCATGTCCTGCATTCTTGTGTGCAGAGCGGGAGCCGAGACCTCGCATAATAGGCACCCATCAAAGGTAGGCTCCTACCTGGCACAGAAAATGGGGACATGGAGGCGTTATCTTCCTTGAGGATTACATTTCAATGGGATAGCTCCCAAGACTTTGAGGAAGATATTCCTGGTTTGTAAACCTTGCAAAAAGCTTCATAAATGATTTACATCTCAAAGAGGCAAGAAAGAATTTACAATTAAAAGTTTTCTAAAGTGAAGGCCATCAGAAATGGGAGGTCCAGGGCCTAGAGATTAGAAGCAGACTGTCTAAAGTTTAGTTAAGCCAAGGGGGATGTTACGATTGTCTTGGCCAGGATGATAACAGTACTCTTTTTATACCTCAAAACATTTCAACAGGAAACACTTTAGACTGGTTTAATTTCAGAGCTTTATTTAAAAATTAGCTGCTTCTTTATGATACTTATTAAAATAAGAATGTTATTCATTTTCCACCAGTATCTGGTAGTATGTATAAGGCAATATTTCTAAAGCTAGAATTTGGGGGATTCTCCTATTTCTGTCATTACCTGACGTTTGGTATCTCCTAGCATTATTTTCTCACTGTGCTGTTTTATGTGTTGTTTTTTAGTTCTTTCCATTTAATGGTAAAAATTAAAGTAGAATCAAGAATTTCTGGGTTTTACAGGGCTCATTGTATACCACAACCATGAAAAGAAGTATGAGGACAAATAGGGAAATTTAGCTAAAAGCATGATAATTTTTAAGTGGTTCTTGATTAAGCAGAAGGTCTCAAGTCTTTTGGATCTAAGCAGTTGTCAAATGGGCTTCAAAAACATTGAGGACAACAGCAGCCGCTCTGCAGTGCCCTAGAGCTGTGCCATCCAGTATGCTAGCCACTGGCCACGTGGCTTATGGCGCACTTGCAATGTGGCTGGTCTGAATTGAGATGTGCTGTCAAATGCACACTGGATTTTGAAGACAGTGTGGGGGGAAAAAAAAGAAAGGAAAATATCTCAATTTTTTACAACAATTTCACATTGAAATGATATATTTTGGCTATTCTGAGTGATGATATTCACTGATACTTTTTATTTTTTAATGTGGCCACTGGAAAATTTGAAATTGCATCTGTAACTTGCATTTGTGACTCTTGTGATAGTCTATTGAACAGCATTAACTCTAGATCTCTTTTGAGAAGTGACATTTTTTCTAAATATGGTTCTTCCAAAGAGATATGAAGATATCACTGCGTTAGTGTAGAGATTAGAGCTGTAAAATTGCCAATTTAGCTAAAGACAAGAATTTTCCATGTAACTGATCCTGGCAGAAATTGCATAGAGATTTGTCTGTGTGCTGTGTTCACTCCCACTCCCCGCCCCCCCGTACTTTCCCCCTCATTCTGGTCATGCATAGCAGTTGCCAGAATTGGGGACCTCTTGGTAATCTCAGCATACTTGTTGCTTGCTCTCAACTGGATTGCTGCTGAAATGGTTCTTGAAAATGAAACTGCTTCAACAATAAGCTTTTTAATTATGTCATGGGTTCACCACAAGGGTATACAAACAGATCCTCAGCAGTAGGTAATTTTCCTTTAATTGTATCTCATTCTTATGTTGAAATATCCTATTTCTTATTCATGAAAGCTCTAACACATGTTAATCCATTACAGGTGGAGTAACTAACACAGCACAATATCAGAACAGACTAATGGTATATGAACCTAACCAGGTAAGAATCATATAAGAAAAGCTCATTACCTTAATTAAAGTGAATTTTCAAAGATTTCCACAGTAATTAGTAGTCGGAATGACAACTCTACACACACACATGCATCTTAAACTTATACAGAGAAATGGAAGCATCTGGGTAAACTGCTTTTGGGTTGCTTTTTTTTTTTTTTCTCATAAAATTTCAGCTCCTTTAGTTTTATACTATACAAAATGCTTAACTTGTTTAGAGTTGTGCACAATATAAGAAAAAAGGGAAGGATATGATGAGTTAAATGCCCTCTATTTCCATTATCTCAAGTGTCTGTTCACATTCAGAGGCATGCAAAAGAAGGATTTTGATTTATTCGTTTATTTTTGAAATTTTGGGGGTGACACTGGTTAATAAAATTATATAGGTTTCAAGTATACAATTGTATAACATCATCTGTATATTGCATTGTATGCTTACCACCCAGAGTCAGTTCTCCTGTCTCCATATATTTGATCCCCTTTACCCTCTTCTACTTCCCCCCACTTCCCTCTGGTAACCACTAACCTGTCATCTGTGTCTATGAATTTTAGTTTGTCTTGTTCATTTGTTGCTTTTAGTTGTATATCCCACATGAGTGAAATCGTATGGTTCTCGACTTTTTCTGACTTATTTTGTTTAGCATGATGTTCTCAAGATCCATGTTGCAAATGACACACCTGTTAGAATGGCTATCATCAACAAGACAAAGAATAGCAAGTGTTGGAGAGGCTGTGGAGGAAAAGGAACCCTCAGACACTGCTGGTGGAAATATAAATTGGTATAGCCACTATGGAAAACAGTATGAAGTTTCCTCAAAAAAGATAAGAATAGAATTACCGTATGACCCAGCAATCCCTCTCCTGGGTATATACCCAAAAAAATCTGAAAACATTTATTCGTAAAGATATGTTTACCCCTATGTTCATTGCAGCATTATTCACAATAGCCAAGACATGGAAGCAGCCTACACGTCCTTCACTGAATGACTGGATAATGAGGACGTGGTACATATGTACATGGAATATCACTCAGCCAAAGGAAGGACTTTGATGATCCTGTTGTTTTGTCCTTTTAGAAGGCCTGTCACTCTGTGAGGGGAACCTCCTTATGATGTCATTATTCTGAAATAAAATAACTTTTATTTAACTCAGTGTAGCCAAAATTCCTAGAACAGTGTCTAGGACAAGTACAAAGTGGAAGTATCTGAAGAATTTGAATGATTTTCACCTAACTGCTGACACCTTCCCTGGAAGCATTTTGATGGTGCTCGTCCCTCCTGTCCATTTTCACACACACTTAATACCCTCTTTTCCCCCAAAGAAGAACTATTTTTATCCTCTTTCCTTCTACCAAGATATCTGTAACCATGGCAAACATTTGCAGACATTTGCTATTTCCATTATTTTGCTAATATAAATATTTTTCATGATTATGACAATATTCCAAATGATTGATGTGGGATTTGATATTCATCAGTTGAAGATAATGGAACATGAAACAACAGGTTGGCTTTGGCTGTCCAGTTTGGGGTTAGCCACAACATGGATGTGCAGAGTGACCTCAGTCTATTTGGTATCTTTTTATTTTAACAGCTACTTGATTCTGAATTTAACGAAGGCATTTCTGTCTTTGCAAGCGTGTTTCCTGATGTCATTAGAAGCTGTAGGTCTCAGAGACCACATGTCCATGGGCCAGATGTCTCAGGAGGGATCATTAATTGCAGTTGCTTGAGTTTGGTGCACACGTGGTTAAAAGAGAAAGACGGTGTTAACATTTCTCAAATGAGTTCTGTTTCATGTTTGTACACACATGCTCTTTTTTTAAAATTCTGCTGGCATATTGTTTACGGTGGGTACTGGGAAACATCACATCTGCTTGCATCTTGCTCAGAATCTCAATAACTCTATCATTCAGTCCTGGTGCTTATTTCTCTACTAGGCCTTTGTGGAGAGCCGATAATGCCTGCCATCTGCCACAGAGCACATCGCTACCTGCCAACAGGCAGGCTGGGGTGACCTCTGCTTCCCCACCACTGATTAGTATTCACATGCTAGCTTATTAGGAATGACCCCACCAGGCCTCTCTGTTTCTTTGCCTTTGCAGCGGTTGGCGGCTCACCTGGCAGGCACGGCGGTGAAGGAAGCTAAAGATATAATCAGGGGATGCAGGCAGGCTTTGCAAACCAGATGGCGTCCATAGTTCGATGGCAGGGGACTAGACTGCTAATGCAAACGTTGATTCCTAATACTGAAATGGGTTGCCTCATAGAAAGCACCTAAGGAAAGCATCATCAGAGTTTTGAGTTAAAATTCACTCGTGTAATATATTAAAGCTATTTCTCAGCAAAATACCCGAAAGGTTTGACTATTTTATTAAAAAACACATGTAATTGGAAGGAGATTCTTATTCTGACATGTTTAAAAAGAAGCAGATAAATGCAAGTCTTTCAAATTGTGCAAATTACTTTCACTATTTTTCTTTCTTTCTTTTTCTTTTTCTTTTTTGAATGTATCTTTAAAAGAGAAATTAGAAATGAGCTAGTGAATATGCCTTTAGTGAATGGACCAATATTTATACAAAACATTTTTTTCTTCCTGTGCAGCCTTGTGAACTGGTGAAATTCTATGTATTCAAAACATCATATGATTTTTCTGGTTGAAATCCAAATTTTTCTTGGCGAGAAGGAGTCTGGGTTATTCCTGTATATGTTGTGTTTATATAGAAAGGAAATGGTTAGGTTTACTTTCCTGTCCATTACTTAGTTAAGATTTAAAATTAAAGTCATATTTTATTTTCATCTAATTTTACATTACATTTTAAATAGGAGACTTATTGTAAGAGGAGTCGAGGATGCCTTTTTTGAGAGTAACCTAGAACCAAATATTGGAGGTTTCACCATTCCCTAAAGTTATATAAAATGTGGCCTTCTACCAAAACAAATATGTGCCTAGAAATAACTGTTACCAATTTGGCAGAAAACGTGATTGTAAATATGTTAAAGAAGGCTGATGGAAAGGCAGTGAGGGAGTTGTTGCTGAAGCAATCTTAGCTCTTCCATTGGTCTCAAGAGGTTAATTTTTGGAAAGAACCACAAAGCCACCTTCACCCTAGCTTATGTAGGGGCCTTGGGTATCCGGTAATTATCATGATACTTTTTTTAAAGTGTACATTTGTTGGGCATTTATTATGTGCCAGACATTGTTTAAAATGCTTTATGTGTATTAGCTCATTTAATCTTTACAACAGGCTTGTCAGGTGGGTATTATTATCCCCATCTTACAGATGAGGAAACAGGCACAGAGAGGTTAAGCGAATTGCTCAAAGTCACACACAGGTTATAAATTCAGGCATTCTGGATCCAGAGCCTATTTCTTAATCATTAGAGCACTGTATATAGTCCACGTAGCTGTGCACTTTCATTCTTAAGTAATTTGCATGAGGAAGGTCTCTCAATTGGATGAGATAAATATCCTGCATATTTCTATATTCTCATATGCTCTCCTTACAAATGCAAAATGCCCTATACAGTAAACCTCAAACAAGAGGAAATGCCTTATGTAAGCTGAAAAATAGAGTTGGCATATGTGGATTCTTCTGCACTTGTTCTCAGGCAAGAAGCCCACACCTTTCAACGGATATAAACATCGAAATAGAATGGGACTGACAGACATTGGGGTCCCCACTACTAGTGAGGCACAGCGGTTGTCTGCCATGGAGGTCTCTTTCTTAACAGAATTCACCTGAATTTCTTCTTTCAGAATAAGTGGATAAGCCGTAGCCCAATGTTGCAGAGGAGGGTCTACCATTCCATGGCTGCCGTGCGAAGGAAGCTTTATGTCCTTGGAGGCAATGACCTGGACTACAACAACGACCGGGTCCTCGTGCGGCATATAGATTCTTACCACATAGACACTGACCAGTGGACACGTTGTAACTTCAACCTGCTGACCGGCAAGTACCTTTGATTAAGTACATCAGCAAAAGCAGAGATGCAAGAAGTTGCCTAACTTGTTTTCTGAGGCCTCGTCAGTGCCTGTCTAAATATGAAGTGCGTGGTGATCAAACATTTATTTTGCTTTTATTAACTAGAAAGGTACACATTCTTTACCTCACAAAATTTGACTTGGTCAGGTGGGTGAGCATCTGCTTTCTCAGGGGGGCCTGTGTGACCTCTGTGCGTGTTCCCAAGTGGCAGGTCAAGTCGAATACTGTCAATAGATCCATAGAGGAATTTTGAGACAAGTGCACAATGCCCTGTAAAATGGAGGAACCAGGTGCTGAAAGAGTTAATGACTCTTTATGGAAGCAATCTATTTTTCACTTCGCACTGCTTTTAGTGCTCTTATTTCCTGTGAGTGCAGGAGAATGGTTTTCATTATTTGTCACTGTCAAATATTGTTTCAGACTGTATTCTCCTACAGGCTAAACGTTTAGAGCAGTGCTGTGCATAGGGGTTTGGCGGGATTTCTGGCCACACATACCCATCCCAGCATTACCACAGGGCAACACTGGATGTGGACCATCCTCATTCCAAAAGGGGATGAAAGCGAAGCGAGGAACAGCTTACCCCTGACGTTCCTTTATGGAGCTGAAAACTGTTTCTCCCTTGTTGGCTTGCGTCATTAACATCCACATGTAATCAGATCCCTTCCAGACTGCTCTCCTAATGGGAAAATCACAGGCTCAAAATGGTGGGCTGGACCAGTGCCTGAAGACAGTTTAATATGCAGAGTGGGCACTCAGTCACTCACAGCTGTTGCTTGGGAGGCACCGTTGAGAGCACAACCAATGGGAGAGGTTCAAGTGCTTTGTATTCAGCTGCTGTTTTTAGGAAAAGGATTGTGGAGGGCCACCTCCAAGTACTTGACTCTCTCTAGGTTGCTGTAGTGGCATCTTAGCTCCTCGGTCCCTGGATTTCTGCTTCTGTCTGCTAGAGGATCTGGCTTATTTATTACACGAGTCAATCCTGTGTCAGCCCATCAATAAAAAGAGACTATCTCACTCTTTGGTGCCCTCCAGGGAAGAATATGTAGTAGTGAGTTATTCTATCTTCCTTTTTTTAAATGGGGGAGGAACCTTTCATCATTTCGGCGTGTCAGTGTCAAGGGACTATCCAGGCTAGTCCCAGCTCAGGAACTTTAATCTAGTCTTAAAACTGTTGTATGTAAAGGAAGGGAGGGTAGTGACTTTATCAATCTTTTCTGTCATTTGTCTTCATTTGGAGCACACGAGGGCCATGGCTCTGTTTTACTGGCTTCTTGGAGTTGCAGCTGTTACTTTACAAATACAAGCACTTGTCTTAAAAGCATTTGTCGTACAAGAGGTGTATTGCATTTCTAAAATTTACCTTATTTCCACCACTATGCATTTATGGCATATGACGGTATAAAGTTCTTAGTTCTATATGGCTTATTTTTGCTGTATTTAATACTGTATTTACTAAGTTCGTTGGCCAGTAAGTGTTATGCCTGGTTCTGACCCGACACAGATTCTTTCTCTGAGACATAGTGGTCAATTTTTCCCTCTTAGGACTGGGAGGCATTGATGCGTTGCTGCAAAAATCCTGTGGCATGTACAGGTGTGCCACCGTGGAAACTGTATCCCTTAGTGGCAATGGGGTTAATTAAGACATGCAAGGAAATGGATTTGTGTTTTTTCTTTTTATTCAATTCTCTTTACTTTAGGCCAAAATGAATCTGGAGTTGCTGTCCATAATGAGAGAATATATTTAGTTGGTGGATATTCGATTTGGACAAATGAGCCTCTGGCTTGTATCCAGGTGAGTGGTTCAAGTTCCCTTTGAAGTTTATTCATGTGGTTCAGTAACGTTACTTTTGGCAATGCTGCTACTGAAGGCAGAGATATTTATATGTAGAAAGAGGCTTGAGCTCCCTTTGTGTAGCTAGTTCAGCCACTACTGTCCTGCATCCCCAAAAATGATACCAATAAATAGAGTCCTAGTAATGATGGAGATGAGCTTTGAAAATATATGTAACATGTATTGGAAATGGGGAAAGTGGAGTACCTTTCCCTATCTCATAAACCAAAAAAATCTAGAAATCTTTAGCAACTAAGTACTTTCATACTGCCAAACCTTTACAGATGTCTCCTTTCTACTCCAGTTCCGTATTTTCTATATCGTAAATGGTTCATTTCCATAAATTCCACCTACAAAGGTATTCTTCCTTTCCCAGGGAAGTGAGCAGTAGGGTAGGTTATGATTGGTCTGATGGGGACAGCCTCTGCCCCAGAAAATTGCCCTGGCACATCAGTGCATGTGAGCAGCTCGGGCGGGACAAGTTGCAAGCTGGTCTGTTCAGAACAGCGTTAGCTTTTGTTAGTATACATATT
The DNA here is from genome assembly GCF_964194185.1 of Rhinolophus hipposideros. NCBI lineage: Eukaryota > Metazoa > Chordata > Mammalia > Chiroptera > Rhinolophidae > Rhinolophus > Rhinolophus hipposideros. Next base: position 56,520,972 of record NC_138049.1, on the reverse strand, counting down.
CAAGGTCTTATTATTTATTTTTAAATAATTGTTATCATAGTTGTTTATCATACATGTTCTCAGATAGCATATTGACAGGGATTAGCCCTCACCTTTCTCCTGATTTCTATAAAAATACATTCTTATAACTATTCATATTATCTAATCTCATCTTTGTGGGAAGATGTTTAGCAACTGTTTCAATATCTTTAATAGTTGAACTATTCAAACTTTTAGTTTCTTCAGTCACATCTCATAAAGTATACATGTATATTTTTAAGAAACTTCCTCATGTTGTCTGTTTTCAAAATTGTTAGCATATAATTGTACTATCCTTAGTTATATTCCCCTTTACATTCATAATACTGTTTTTCTCTCTTTCTCTCTTGATTTGTCTTGCCAGAAGTTTGGGGAATTCTGGGTTGAACAGTTAATGAAAAATCTTTTTTTTTTTCTTTTCAGTTTTGCTGAGATGTAATTGACATTTAATGTCGTATTAGTTTAAGGTGTACATTATTTTAAAAATGTATATATTGCTAACTGATCATCACGATGTTTAGTTAATATCCATCATCTCATAGTTATAAGTTGCTTTTTTTTTGTAGTGAGAACTTTTAAAATTTACTCTTAGCAACTTTCAAATATATAATACTGTTGTTCACTATCGTCACCATGCTGTGCTTTACATGCCTATAGACTTCTTTACTTTATAATTGCAAGTTGTTATCTATTGACCACCTTGACCCCTTTCCCTCTTCTCCCACCCGCCAACTCTGGCAGTCACCAGTCAGTTCTGTTTCTCTGAGTTCAATTTGTTTAGATTCCACACATATGTGAGATAGTACAGTATTTGTCCTTCTCTGGTCAACTTATTTCACTTAGCATAATGCCCTCAAGGTCCATGCACGGTGCTGCAAATGGCAGGATTTCCCTCTTTTTTATGGCTGAATAATATTTCATTGTATATATGTATGTACCACGTTTTCTTTATGCATTCATCCATCAATGGACACTTATGTAGTTTCCATGACCTGTTATAAATAATGCTGCAATAGACACGGGGTGCTGGTATCTCTTTGATAGTTATTTTGTTTTCTTTACATATATCGCTAGTGTGGAATTGCTGGATCATATGGTAGTATTAATTTTTTTGAGGAAGCTTCATACTGTTTTCTATAGTGGTTGCATTGATTTACATTCCCACTAAGAGTTTACAAGTGTTCCCTTTTCTCCACCTCCTTGCCAATACTTATCTTTTTGATGACAGCCATTCTAACAGGTGGGAGGTACTATTTCCTTGTGGTTTTGGTTTGCATTACCTTGATTACTGATGCTGATACTGAGCACCTTTTCAGGTACCTATTGGCCATCTGTATGTCTTCTTCGGAAAAATATCTATTCAGATCCTCTGTCCATTTTTCAAATTTGTTTTATTGAATTTTATGAGTTCTTTATATATTTTGGATATTAACCCCTTACCACATATATGATTTGCAAATATTATCCCCCATTCTGTAGGTTATCCTTTCATTTATGATCTTTTAATTCCTTGAGAGAGACAAGCTAGTTTTACAGTTTCAGAAAAGGGGGACCTTGCATATAAATTTACGGAGGTGACAGAGGGTAGATAGGCTAAGGCTTTGTGAAGGACTTCACACTTGTTGGTTGTAAAAAACCTTGAAAGGTGGACAGGGTACATGGATTGTTTGGGGTTTTATGCCGTTGAGTTCTATGAATTCCTTATGTATTTTGGATATTAACCCCTTATTAGATATATGATTTGGAAGTAGTTTCTCCCATTTGGTAGGATGCCTTTTCATTTGTTTGATGCTTTCCTTTGCTGTGCAGCTTTTTAGTTTGATATGGTCCCCCTTGTTTATTTTTATTTTTGTTTGTTGCCTTTGCTTTTGGTGTTAAATGCAAAATCATTGCTGAGACCAATGTCAAGGAGTTTACCAGTTTTCTTCTAGGAGTTTTATGGTTTCAGTTTTATGGTTTTATACATTCAACTCTTTAATCCATTTTGAGTTGGCTTTTGTGTATTGTGTAAGATAGGGGTCTTTTCCTTCTTTTGCATGTGGCTGTCCAGTCTGCCCAACACCTTTTACTGAAGAGACTATCCTTTCCCGCATTGTATGTTCTTGGCTCCTTTGTCATAAATTAATTGAGTATATATGCTTGGGTTTATCTCTGGGCTTTCTATTCTGTTCTATTGATTTACATGTCTGTTTTTCCGCCAATACCATATTGTTTTTTTTGTTTGTTTGTTTTTGTTTTGTTTTGTTTTGACTATAGGTTTGTAATATAGTTTGAAATCAGAAAGTGATACCTCTAGCTTTGTTTTCCTTTCTCAAGATTGCATGGGCTATTTGGGTCTTTCGAGGTTCTATGTGAATTTTAGAATGTTTTTTTCTTTTTTTGTGAGAAATGCTATTGGACTATTGATAGGATTGCATGGCTTTCAGGAGTACGGGCATTTTAAAAATAATTATTTCAGCCCATGAGCACAGAATATTTTTCCATTTATTTATGTCTTCTTCATTTTCTTTCATCAGTGTCTTAATGTTTTCGGTATGCCATTTGTCACCTCCTTGGTTAAATTCCTAGGTATTTTATTCTTTTTAATGCAATTAGAAATGGGATTGTTTTCTTAATTCCTCTTTCTGATAGTTTGGTATTACTGTATAGAAATGCGACAGATTTTTGTATATTGATTTTGTATCCTGCAACTTGATTTATTAATTATAATAGTTTTTTGGTGATCTTATGGTTTTCTTATATAATATCATGTCATCTGCAAATGAATAGTTTTATTTCTTCCTTTCCAATCTGGATGCCTTTTATTTCTATTTCTTGCCTAATTGCTCTGGCTAGGACTTCTAGCACTGTCTTGCATAAAAGTGACAGAGTGGTTGTACTTGTCTTGCTCCTAATCTTAGAGGAAACGCTTTTAGCTTTTGACCATTCAGCATGATGTTAGCTGTGGGTTTCTCACATGTGGCTTTTATTTTGTTGAAATATGTTCCCTGTATACCCATGTTGTTAAGTTTTTATTGTAAAAGGATGTTGAATTTGTCAAATGCTTTTTTGCATCAGTTGATACGATTTTTATTCTTCATTTTGGTAATGTGGCCTATCACATTGGTTGATTTACATATGTTGAACCATCCTTGCATCCCTGGAAAAAATCCCACTTGATCACGGTATATGATCTTTCTTTCACACGTACCGCTGAATTTGCTGTGCTAAAATTTTGTCGAGTATTTTTGCATCTATAGTCATCAGGGATATCGTCCTGTAATGTTCTTTTTTTGGACTGCCATTGTCTTCTTTTGGTATCAGGGCAGTGATAGCCTTGTAAAATGAGTTTGGAATTCTTCCCTACTCTTCTATTTTTTTGGAAGAGTTGTGAGAAGGCTTGATATTAATTCTTCTTTAAATATTTGATAGAATTCCCCAGTGAAGCCATCTGGTCCTGGACTTTTCTTTGTGGTGGCTTCTGATCACTAATTCAATTTCCTAACTAGTAATTGGTCTTTTCAGATTTTCTATTTCTTCATGATTCAGTTTTGTTAGATTGTATGTTTCTAGAAATGTATCCATTTCTTCTAGGTTGTGCAATTTGTTAGCATATAATTGTTCATAGTAGTCTCTTATGATCCTTTGTATTTATATGGTATCAGTTGTAATGTCTCCTCTTTCATTTGTAATTAATTTGAATACTCTTTCTTTTTCCCTGGTAAGTCTAGCTAGTTTTGTCTATTTTGTTTATCTTTTTCAAAAAACAGTTCTTAGTTTCATTAACCTTTTGTATTGTCTCTAGTATCTAATTCATTTATTTCTGCTCTCTGTTATTTCCTTCCTTCCGTTGACTTTGGGTTTAGTTTGTTTTTCTTTTTCTAGTTGCTTGAGGTGTAAAGTTAGGTTGTTTATTTAAGCTTTCTTTTTTCTTAATGTAGGCATTTATTGCTATGATCTTCCCCCTTACACTTCTTTTGCTGCATCCCATATATTTTGGTTTGTTGTAGTTCCATTTTCACTTGTTTAGATATTTTTTGATTTCTCTTTTGATTTCTTCTTTGACCCATTGGCTTTAAAGCAGCATGTGGTTTGGTCTCCACATATTTGTGAATTTTGTTTTCTTCTTGTAATTGATTTCTAGTTTCATGCCATTGTGGTTGAAAAAGATGCTTAATATGATTGTAATCTTCTAGAATTAAGCCTTCTTTTGTGGACTTACATATGATACATCCTGGAGAATGTTCCAAAAAATATATTTCTTAAGTGTACATGAAATGCTTACAAAAACCTATCATGTACTAGTGTTAAGAAAACTTTAATAAATTTTAAAAATTAAGTACTATGTAATCTATGATCTCTAACTACAATGCAATTAAATAAGAACTTAAAAAGTTAAATAAATATCAGTATATTTGGAAATAATAAAACACATTGCTTATGTGTTAAAGAAGTCAGAATGGAAATTTTAAAAAAGTACTCCAAACTGATTGAAAATGAAAACAATACATCATAAAGCTTGTGGGATATAGCTTAATAAGTTAGAATGTTCATTGTAGCTTTATTTATGGTGGCCAAGACATGGAAACAGCCGAAGTGTCCTTCAGTAGATGACTGGATAAAAATGTGGTATATAGGTATACACAATAGAATACTATTGTGCCATAAGAAAAGATGAAATAGTGCCATTTGTGACAATATGGCTGGATCTTGAGATTATTATGCTAGGCAAAGTAAGTCAGAAAGAAAAAGTCAAGAACCATATGATTTCACTGATACGTGGGATATAAAACTGAAAGCAGCAAAGCAAGATAAACAAACAAAAACTCATAGACATAGATAATAGTTTAGTGGTTACCAGAGGGTAAAGCAGGAGGGGCTGGTAGATGAGGGTAAATGGGATCAAATGTATGGTGATGGAAGGAGAACTGACTCTGGGTGGTGAACACACAATGGGATATATTGATGGTGTGTTACAGAATTGTACACCTGAAACCTAGAATTGTACAATTGTAACTTTACTAACCATTGTCACCCCAATAAACTTTAAATAAATAAATAAATAAACAAATAAATAAATAGAAAGGGGGGCAAAAAGAAACCAAAAAATAAACTCCAAGTAGGAGAGAGAATAAAAATAAGAGGAAAGTAATAAACTAGGAAAGAATAATACAGTCAAAAAAATAATCAAAGCTACAAATTTGTGCTTTGAAAAACATGAAAATCTTTAAGGGAGTCTTTAGTTAATTGAAGGCTGATTTGTACTAAAGCTTGGTTATATCTTGGCTAACAAAAAAACAAGCAAATTGTTTTCCCTCAAGGAGTGCTTCTAGTCTCTCATCCACACATGTATTTGTTTTCACTGTCCTTTTGGATTTGTTTTTATTTTTTACTTTTCAGAATTGTAAAACGGTGAACTGGGCAACAGGCAGTGCTCCGTAATGTTAGAATCCTTGTGTTCAAGTGGGTTTGGGACCCTTCATTTTACTACTTATACAATGGAAGAAAGTTTGAGTTTATTATCAAGATACACATTTTAAATACATTTAAATATATTTAATATCAAATTAGCTCAAGGAGTAGAAATGAAGTTAGAATGATTACTGATCATATACACTAATTAACTCATGACTTTTGTTTTTTCCTCAAAAGATGGAATCAGGTGCATATTTTAAACCACTAAGGATATTCTAGAGTAGCCTCAGAATTAAGGTGATTCTCAAAGAGGTGATTCATAAATCTTTAATCAATGTCTGTATTAGCATAATAAATTTTACCTCTGACATCAGATACATATATTTGTTTTCAAAAAAGTCAACATCCTGGGTAGCTCTGTGTTCCATTAGCCATTCTGATATACAGATCAACCATTTTGCAAATGCTCTGTTTATTCTCTTGGCTGGCTCCGTGGTCCTACAAAGCAGGTAACTTTGACAAAGGCTTTTGTGAGCGTTTACTGTTTATACATAATAAATGTTCATGTAAGTATGCAGATTGTCACTTAAAGAGACGTTTGGAATGGAAGTCTTCATGGATAATAGACTCATCATACATTGTATCTTTTTAAAATGAAATTTATTGGGATGACAATGGTTAGTAAAATTACATAGGTTTCAGAAGTACAATTCTACACTACATTATCTCTCACATTGTGTGCTCACCACCCAGAGTCAGTTCTCCTTTCATTCCAGTTATTCACAACTGGTTACAGTTTATGTAATCATTCATTCTGCAACTTTGGTTGCTCACTCAGATATTTATTTTATGGGTGACTATGAAACTATTTATTTAGGCTCACTAACAGTAACGTACTGATGATTGGAGAAACTAGTTATATGTTCAAAAGCAAGCCAGTTCTTTACTACTTGCTGGAAGAATACCCAAGAAAGCAGCCAGAATGGGAAACTAGTGTTTATGAGAAAATGTTGAACATTTTCTCAGAAGATGAGAATAGAAATTCCTAAGTACAAATCAGCAGGTTGAAAAGTACAGGAAAGAGTGGTGGAGAAAACAGTATACATCTAAAAAATATCAATGTTTAAATTTTTTTTAAGTCACAAATCTATACAATCCTTGGATTCTAAGGGCATGGCTGAAATTAATGAAAGTCACACTTAAAGAGTTCATATTGGTCTGTTAAGATCAATACTAAAATCATTTTTTTTTCTCTCTTGAAAAATACCAGTCAATAAACGGCCTCATTAGATTGCCCATTCTGGACTGTAATGAAAGCTAATTTAACTGTCCCTTGTAGGATTCAGCCACACAGGGATGAAGCATGGCAGATGTTGAGAAAGCCTACTATTTCCTTCTACTATTTAGCATGGACTACTTGATCCATTACAAGGGCAACCCCAACAAAAGTATGGTCTTCAATGAATACTTGTTTAAAGATTGAGATTTGGACTTGTTAGTAATGCTCAGGGGAAACAATAAAAATAGATTCCTGAGGAAAGTGAGGTGCTCGTGTGCATTTAGTGGGCGTGTAAGCAAATGTCTGGCAGATAGGCTGCCTCGAATCTGGTGCACTATGGACGATGAGCCGCTCACGGGGAGCAGCTGCATAAGTGTGTAAGTGATAAGTCTGTGTTTCCAGATCACCTCTCCTGCTCTTCATTTACGATTCCTTTCTTTTGGCTAGAGGATATGCTGTCAAGCTGGCACCTCCTCCCCAACGCCTTCTCTCTGCCAGTTTACAGGGGAGTGTTTTGAGAAAAACTGCCAACACTTCCTTTTCCCTTCTCACAGATTAAATAAATTACATCTGCTTAACACATACAGTCTCTGTTGTCCCATGGAACCAGAAAAAAGTTCTCTGGATGATGACCTCAACTGTTATTTTATCTTCTAAATATGTATTCAGTTGGGGAAAGGATGTCATGAATGGTGCGAAATCCTTGTTGTTTCTTGGGTTGCAACGTTGAGTTCAATAGTGGCTCTACCACTTACTGTGTGGCTATCTCAATTTTTCTCTCTTTACATTGAAGACAATACTTAACCTTATATAGCTGAGGAAAATACTGAAAGGTCTCTACTTTCTACATTTAATGAGATACTAGTCAAAATCCTATTGAGACCTTTTTTCCCCATAGGGTGGGGGAATACTTCTCATGTTCTCTAGAAAAGTAAACCTATAATAATGAAGATGTTTTTTTAAATGAATGGGGGAAACTTGCCCTACCCAGTCAAAATAACTGTAAATGTGGTACTGCAGGAAGATAACTTCGGTTAACAGGAGAAAAAAGAAGTTAGTGTGTAACCTAGATACTTTAAATTAGTAGTGACAGAGTATTGTTTCAGTCAATGGGATGGAACACTTAGGTCCATTTTGGGGGGGGAATAGCTAGGAGTTTAATTTCTTTTACTTTAGGCGTTAGTGATTTCCTCCTTTTTGAGCGTGGGTCCCCAAATCTCAAAGGCCCCTTTCATGTACAACAATGATTATAGTTAAAGGCTGAAGAATTATACACATAGGTGATAGATGAAGGCATGAGAATGGACAAGATCATTAAAAAAAGAGTACCAACAGGTCTGTGATTAAAATATTGGGGCACACCTACATTTAGGATGCAGGTGGAGGAAAAGGGACCGAAAGTGAAAAGGTATTAATAGGACGTCAATGATGATTTTTTATTTATTTATTTTTTAAATTATGGAGAAAACGTTTACATTTTATTTTATTTAAAAAAGTATTAATGTATAGTTGGCATACAATATTGTGTTAGCTTCAGGCATAGAACAGTGATTTTACATTAAACACCTTATGATATGATCAACACAGTAAGTCTAGCAACCATCTGTCACCTTGCAGTTGTGTTGTTCCTTTGTATACTACATCCCTGTAGCTTATTTATTTTAAACTGAAAGTTTGTATATCTTAACCACCTTCACCTTTTTCACCCTCCCCCTCCTTCCCTCTAGCAACCATCAGTTAGTTCTCGGTACCTATGGGTCTGTTACTGTTTTGTGTACTTGTTTTAAGATTTCACATAAAAGTAAAGTCATATGGTATTTGTTTTTCTCTGACTTATTTCACTTAGCATAATACCTTCTAGGTCCATCCATGTTGTCACAAATGTTAAGATTTCATTCTTTTTTATGGCTGAGAAATATTCCATTGTGTGTGTGTGTATGGCAGATAACATATATATGACATCATTTTCCATTCATCTATCAATGGATAGCTAGGTCGCTTTCATATCTTGAGTATTATAAAAACTACTGCAATGAAAATAGCTTTTTAAAATTTATTTAGTGTTTTCATTTTCCTCAGATAAATCATCCCAGAAGTGGAATTGCTGGGTCATGGGGCAATTAATTTTTTTAAGTTTTTTGAGGAATCTCCATAATGTTTCCCATAGGGCCTGTACCAATTTACAAGCAAACCAACTGGGTATGAGTTTCCTTTTTTTTCACATCCATGCCAACACTAATTTGTTTATTTTCTGATAGTACTATTCTGACAGGTGTGAGGTTGTATCTCATTGTGGTTTTGATTTGCATTCCACGATGATTAGTGATGTTGAACATCTTTTCATGTATCTGTTGGCCATCTGAATGACTTGTTTGGAGAAAGATCTATTCAGGTCCTCTGCCCATTTTTAAATTAGATTTTCTTTTTTTGTTGGGGGGATGTTGATTTGTATGAGTTCCTTACATATTTTGGATATTAACCCCATGTCATTTGTGAATATCTTCTCCCATTCAGTAAGTTGACTTTTCATTTTATTGATGGTTTCCTTCACTGTGTAGAAATTTTTAGTTCAATGTATTCCATTTATTTTTTCTTTTGTTTCCCTTGCCTTAGGAGACATACCCCCCAAATATTGCTATTACTGATGTCAGAGTTTACTGCCTATGTTTTCTTCTAAGAGTTTTATGAATTTAAGTCTGGTTTTTAATCCATTTTGAGTTTATTTTTACATATGCTGAAAGAATGTGGTTTCACTGTTTTGCATGTACAAGTATCTGTCCAGTTTTCCCAGCACCACTTATTGAAGAAACTGTTATTTCCCCATTGTATATTCTCGTCTCCTTTGTTGTAGATTAGTTGTCCATATTTATGGGCTCTGTATTTTGTTCCATTGATCTATATGTCCTTTTATATGTCGGTACCATACTGATTATTGTTATTTTTGTTTTAAAGATTTTATTGGGGAAGGGGAGTGGGACTTTACTAGGTGTACTTCCGGTTCTTTTTCAAAGTCAAGTTGTTGTCCTTTCAATCTTAGTTATGGAGGGCACAGCTCAGCTCCCATTCCCGTTGCCGTTGTTAGTTGCAGGGGGCACAGCCCACCATCCCTTGTGGGAGTTGAAGAATGGAACCGGCAACCTTATGATTGAGAGCCCATGCTCCAACCGAGCCACCCAGAAGCTCATCGGCAGCTCAGCTCAATGTGCCGTGTTCAATCTTAGTTGCAGGGGGCACAGCCCACCATCCCTTGCATAAGTCGAGGAGTTGAACCGGCAACCTTGTGGTTGAGAGCCCACTGGCCCATGTGGGAATCAAACTGGCAGCCTTCGGCATTAGGAGCACGGAGCTCCAACCACCTGAGCCACCGGGCCGGCCCCAGTACGATACTGTTTTAATTATTATAGCTTTGTAGTATAGTTTGAAATCAGGGAGTGTGATAGATACCTCAGACTTTGTTCTTCTTTCTCAAGATTGCTTTGGCTATTCAGGGTCTTTTGTGGCTCCATATAAATTGCAGTATTATTTCTTCTAGCTTGGAGAATGCCATTGTTATTTTGACAGGGACTGTATTGAATGTGTAGATTGCTTTGGGTAATATGTACATTTGAATGCTATTAATCATTTCAATCCATGAGCATGGTACATTTATTTGTGTCCTTTTCAGTTTTTTCTTCAGTGTCTTGTAATTTTCAGAGCACAGGACTTTCACCTCCTTGGTTAAATTTATTCCTAGGTATGTTATTCTTTTTGATGCAATTGTAACTAACCAGTTTTGACAACTTATTTAACTAGTCTAAGGCAGTTTTATTAAATGAGAATAATGCTACCTATCTGATCACTGTTCTGAAGATTAAATGATTACAAATATATGTATACCTATGTATGTATGCACACACACAAGCATATAAACATATAGACTAGCATTTAGCAGGAACTTAATACATATTTCTGGTATTATACTGTGAGAACAACAATGCCAAGGTATGTTCATGATGGCATAACTGAATTTAAAGGCAGCCTTCCTTTTATATGTGCACAGCGTAATTTTAAGCAATCATTGTTGACATGCGGGCTTTTCTTTTGTAGGTATTGGATGTAAGCAGAGAAGGCAAAGAAGAAGTATTCTATGGGCCTACACTTCCTTTTGCTTCCAATGGAATAGCAGCATGCTTCCTTCCAGCTCCATATTTCACATGCCCTAACCTTCAAACTCTTCAAGTGCCTCATCACAGGATTGGCACCATCTGAAAAGCCAGTGCTCTGTTCATACCCATAAACAGGAGGGAAAAAAGCAGCCTGACTTTTACTGGGCATGAAAAGACTCAGTGCTCAATGCTTCCTTGCTTTGTTTCGTAGGTCTTATGTTCTGATAAACAGTAGCAAAAAAAAAAACACAACAAAAAAAAACACAACAATTTTCTAAAATACGTCACTGAAAATTCCTGTCACCCTTCTCAGTGTGTCACATACAATACTATATGTATGACTTTTACTGTAGTGTAGCTTAGTGCTGACTTCATGGTCCATTACTGTTCTGTGAGTATTCTTTGTCTACTTTTTCTAATCAGTGCTGTCTAGGACAACGTGACACTGTTGGTAAGTCAATTTATTTCACAAGTACTCTCACCAATGATCTTAAAAGAAATCTTCAGTACTTAATCCCTTTACTGTTTAAACCTGGGTTTGTAATTTTTCTTTAAAAATTTAAAATTATGCAGCCCTGCTCAATAGTCAGCATTATGACGACATAAGTTTTTAAATGCCATAGTTTATTCAAGGTAATACGAATAATAGAAGTACACTGGAACAGCAGTTGGAATACCCAGGTTTTTTACCTCAGTAATTACTCTGTGACCTTGGGCCAGAGGCTTAACTTGCCAGTACTTCAGTTTTTCCACTTTTTAAGGAAGGCAGTTATTGATTTCCATATTAATTTAGAAGAATGCTGTGAAGATTGGGCAAATGCTCTGAAGTACTTCACCTAAGAAAAAAATGTCACTCAAATTCCAAGGTTTTTTACTGTCTTTAGAACCTTGTAACTGAACAGGGAGATTATTTTTGAAGTTTAAAAATTACTAGGTAGAACTCTGAACACATGCTATGGGATAAATGATTCTGACAGGCATGTGAAAGAGATATGCTAATTAGGAAAAAGGGAGTTTACCAAAGCTTACTATTCCTAAACTTGTACAAATCCTTGCCTCAAATAGTAACTCTCAAACATCTCATTTAAACTCATTTTGTGAAAAATGACATTATATAGCTCAAAAAAATTAGGCGTACTAATTTTGGTACCATAAAGTGCTTTGACATAAATGAACCTAGAATCAGTAGTTCTAATAAAAGTTTTTCCACTTTGTTAAAGGTTATGTTGATCTTGAGGAATTCACTTGTGGAATTCTTTCCACCACCAATATATATTTTATTACTACCACTTTTAATAATGCTTAAGGATTTTTTAGGCTAGGTTTTTGGATTTGCTTTGTCTATAACAAAAAATAAAACAACTCAATAATCGTATTTGAACATAAATTCAAGAAGTATAATGTGAGTTTTCCCCCTTTCCTAATCTTGTTAAAATCTAAGTCACCTTTACTCTGACATTTTTTTCCTTTGCACAGTTTAATCATTTAATAATCCTTGTCTTATTGGAAGTTCTCATTTTATTCATGTAACCATTTTAGAAATCAGAAGTGAATGAATAACGATTTTTATTCTAGATAGAGAATTCACCAATTTTATACTCATACATTATAAGATACCTAAAATATTAATTTTTAAATAAATATACATGTAAAACTTCTGGTTATTCAAACTAAAGGGTGGGAAACTGGGGGTAAGGAAAAAACGTAGTTTTAAAAGAACAGATTTAGTTTACACAAACAACCTTTAGAAAATTTGTACAGTTCTGAAAAGTAAAAAGTGATATTGATCATTGTTATTTGGAAGGATGACTGAGAATCTCTTTAAAAGGCATAAACCATCTAAACTAAATTCTGAAAATGTCTTACCAAGTCAGGAAAATGGACTCCAGCAGAAATCTTTTCAACAAGGACTTAAGCAAAAAATATTTCAGATTCATTAAAATTTCTACTTGACATACAAATTTTCCCTCTGGTAGTTTTACCTTATAAAACCATTAAAATCTATAATCCCAGGCCCTATGTCCAATGAATGGAAACAGTCTAAAAATGAGCTTGCTTAATGATAAAGGCAGGCTGAGATTACTCTTGATTATTGCTGTGTAGATTTCTAATTATTAATTTAAAATCAGTATATTTTCTCAAACCTCTCCTTGGTGAACTTTAACATAGTATTTGCTAATATTACAAAATTGAACTCAAATTTTTAAAGCTTTACATAGTTTCAGAAACAACCTTTATAATTATAGCCAAAGAACAGCACTTGAAATACAACATACCTTCCCTAGAAAGACTCAGATCATTTACAATTAGATAATTTTCCTCAAATTATCAATAAGAGCTAATAAGAAAAAACTATGTTTGGTCATATAAACTAAATTCCATTGAAACTATTCCAATATATATTTCCCATATAAGTGCATTATCCTATAGTAATTCATTTTTTATTTTCACTCTTCAACATTAAAGACCGTAAATGTATTTGTATTTAAACTATTAATTTGAATTTCCATAGGAAGACCATGAAAGTTCCAACAAGTCACACATCACTTCAAGATTTTAATTTAAAAACTAAAAAGTACCACATAGATATTATCAGTGTTCTTAGTGTGGAAGGAAAAGCCAGCAAAGACATGAATCTCTAATATACTGTGTATGTAAAACACAACAAGATTCCTTAGATCCTTACCAACAAAATGCCAATTAGGTTATGAGTAGGGTATTTTTCATACTTTTCATATTTTCCTCCTGGTTTAACTACATGTATATTGTATCCCCTTCAAGACACTGCAACAGCTGGAAAACGAGTGTTTTACTATAGAGTATAAATGCAACAGGAATAAGAAATCATTCCTCCCATTAACATGGTTTGTTTTTATTTTGGTTTTCAAATAGTCCATCTGTCATAAAGAGGGAAGTTGAATAATCATGGGCAAGTGTAAGTTAAATACATACATTTTTATTATACATCCTTATTATATGCACAAAATAACTTACAAACATGCATATAAAATAAGAATGTCTAGAATTTTTCTAAAAGCACAATTCACAGATGCAATAAATCAGATAACTGTTAGCACAACAAAAACTTGAATAAGCAGAAATTGATCAATTCCAATCGTTTGCTACTGATTTTGGTAACCTTAGTAAGATAGTTTATCACAGAATCCAAATACAAATCTCTTATTAAATATGTGAAAGAATATGCTACTTGGCTAGCTTCCCAAAGCAACTGTTTTAACCAAAGCATGTTATTTATATTGGGATACTATAAACTTGACAATATTTTTAACCCTAGGAGTAGACAGGAGACCAGTTTTGGGAAAATATAAGATCTATAAAAAGTATATCAATCAAAAAGCAGTGGTTTAATACTGATATTACAGCTTTTAATGGGGATTCTGTATCTACCTTTTATCTTTGAAACACAAGTGCTATGTTAACATGTAGTATTTAGAGAAGGTAGGTTTCACAGAGACTTTGACCAACTGCAGACGCTTGTCAAATTTTCATATGAAACAATCTTAACAAATGAGAAGTAAAAATAAAAACTCAAAGATTCTGTAAAAGTACATGAAAACAGGTCCATGGTCCATGTAATTCTAGAACAAAGTAGCTTTAAAATTTTGTGATAACGCATGAGAGAAGATAGTAACAATAATGGGTACTGAGCGCATACTCATATTCTAACAAACTACAAATATCTTTTTACATAGATGCCCAGGAAGAAAAAGTCAAATATGCTTAAGAAGAAAAGAAAATATACTAGGATGAGGTAAAGATATAAAAGTTTTAAAGTATGAAACTCTTCTAATGCAAATGAACTCAATACTAAATGATTTTTGTACAGAGACAATACTCCATGTTTTTTTTTCTCCCCCATGGACACTTAATTAAATGTTGAATTGAAATTTAAATCATAACCAATTCTGAATGTCTAATAAAGTCATTTCATCATGCTGTGTCCTTCAGTCATCTCTTTTACACCCCATCTGATTTTTCACAGAAATGATTGGACTGGAATCCTCTCAGAGTATATAATGAACATGGCATTCAGTCACCCTTACACAGTCTAGTTTCCTGCTTGAGGTAAGTTTGGACAGAATGGTAGAATCAGATGGCAGAAAGTCTCCTGATTAAAGGGTTTGACTATCAGCGTATTAACAATGAGAAGTAATTTGAGTGCCCTGAGCAGAAAAGTAAGAAGAGCAAAGTAATATTGTAGAACTACTAATGTCAGAACTGTGGCAAGGATTAATCTCAGGAAAGGAGACCAGAGATAAGGAGGTAAGAGATTATAGTGCCCAACAGAAAAAAGTTTGGATGTACAACATGGCAAAAAATAGCAAGAACGTGTACTGCTGATCAACTGAAAGTAGGGAACAATGAAGAATCCAAGATGCCTCTGAAGTTTCAAGCCTAAGTCACCTGGGAAAACAATGTATTCCCTAGGTAGAAAATAAAGGCACTGGAATATCAGATGACAAGGGCAGCTCGACCAGCAGCCTTGAGATTTCAGGAAGATCCAACTAGAGAGGTTTAGAGAGAAATGAGCACTAGAAATAGATCTGAAAGAGAAAACTACGAGCTAGTGTTATCAGTCGCCTTCTAGAAGAATGTTGAGACAGCAAGTAAGGGCCAGATCTTCCTACTGAGGACAAGGGAGAACATGAAGGTGTTCTCAACGTACAGGAGAAAGGAGCAGTATCACTGAGAAAAGGATGAGAAGGTCAAGGGAAATGCAGATGTCACGGAGAGGCCAAAGAACACGAGCAATGAGAACCTACTCTCAGATTTCACAAAAAGAGTGGCTTACATTACAATGTACCAGAAGCGGCCTCAGCAATTACAAGGTATTTAGGGGAGAACAAATATTAAGGAAGCAGGTAGTAGCTACTCTAAGTCTGGGAATGGAAAAAGAAAAGACGGCAATAATTGGAGGGTCAGTGAAGATGTTCAAGAAAAGGAACTGAGTCATATATTTTTTTCAATTAAAAAGAAACAGCTTTAAAATTTTACTTATAAATAAGAAACATACATATATATACATAAACCTGTATTGTTACAGACTTCTTGTTGTAAGTGATTTTTAAAGTACAAACTTTAGTTATTCTTAGCATCTGCAGATTATACCCTAATGCGTGATTCAGCGGTAGCTTTTCTTATCCCTTAAAAGTTTCATATACTAAGGAGCAAGATTCTCAAAGATATATTTATCAATCTTCCTTGGGGAAAAAAAAGCATACTATACATGATAATCTCTTTAAAGGCATCACCTTAAATAGATAAAACAGTTTAATATATCACTATCATAAAAGAAACTCATTGCTCTGAAAACTATTAAGTAATCTTAAAGAGGCTTTTATCCATTTCATTTGTTGAAGTAATGACAGTTGATTTGGGGGGGGAAATAAACCATTTGTATGTCATGAAAATAACAGATACTCCTTTAGTCCTCACAGATTAAAATTAGGACAGGGCTATTAACTATATTTTGCTGATTGCAAAACATTTCATTTTCAAAGATAGTTCTTGAGCCAGAAAAGGGTTGAAATGTTTTCTTGAGAGGAATAGAACCATGATAAAAACTAGAGTTCTGAGAAGAAAGTGATAAATTATTTGAAAGATAGCAAACATGACACATTAAGAAAACACTGAAAAATAGTAGGATCATTCATCTAGGACATATTAAAGAAAGAGGAACAAAATCGAGGTATTCTTTACCTTTGTGCATGAATATACAGTAATGTCTGTACATCTCCAAACAGAACATAGGCCACCAAATATTTTCACATACATTATCCCATTGGTTCTTACCAAATAGTGTAAAATAGAAAAAGAATTACTCTTTGTTTCTCCACTAAGAAACTGAGGCTCAGAAAAGTTAAGTAATTTGCTCGAGGTCACAAAGCAGTGCTGGGTTTAAGACCCAGAGCTCTTCTGATGAAATAATGCTCACCACAAAAAAGGAGTCAAGTACAAGAGCCCAAATGGTAAAATAAATCTGGATGGGACAGTTAAAGAGTTGAGAGATAATAG
This sequence comes from Rhinolophus hipposideros, assembly GCF_964194185.1. Classification (NCBI taxonomy): domain Eukaryota; kingdom Metazoa; phylum Chordata; class Mammalia; order Chiroptera; family Rhinolophidae; genus Rhinolophus; species Rhinolophus hipposideros. The sequence continues at coordinate 56,504,100 of NC_138049.1, read as the reverse complement.
CTACTAAAAGAAACTAAATTGGTTCCCTATCAACATAAACGATGCTAAATTATAAGAGGCTCTCCTTCAAGAGCAGGAAGATAAATCAGCTGACTTCTCAGAAGTCTTCTGTTCATTTGCAATCTTAAGATTCTCCAGAATATTATTAAGCCTCTTCTTAAAGACTGTTGTTTATCGTCTTCCTGGTAGGTCTTTTAATGGCAACTCCAAAAGAAAGGATGAGTAGAGCAAAACATCTGGCAAATGGAATCTTAACATAAACACTGTTGGCCTAGGTTGAAAAAAATATTATATATTACCTGAATAATCATTTAGCCAGGTTCAGTCTCATTCCTCACAGTTAAGTGTGCTTGGGAAGGGTCTTATTTATTATCCTGCTTCTCACACAGTATAAAAAAGGATAACAAATAGTCCCATCTCCTGACCATCCCCCCGTCCAAACAAAACAAAACAAAAAAAAGTAAACTTGAAAAAGCATCCTATTAAAACATAACTTGTAGAAAACAAAAAAGAAAAACAAACCACAAGGCAGAAAGTAACATTATAGTAAAAAGTCCATAGATCAACCTGCTTAGGGGTTGTACCCAGGTAACATTCGCAGTTAGAAAAGGTTCTTTAGTTTAAAATCTCTTCAAAATAGAATGCAGTTTTGCCAAGTTCCAAAGATCCTGTAACACAATTAACCTTTATTTCCTTAATTGTATACTTTATACTTACAGTTATATAAAGTAAAAATCCTAGAAAGTATTTTTAACAGAACATGATACAACCAGTTAAAAGTAGGAGTTAGAATGATGGGAAGTGGCTTCAGATATAAGAAAAGAGAAACAGCAAAAAACACTAGATGTCATCATTTTCCAGTCTCTGTATCTCATCTTGTCCCACTTGTCCTAGGTGAGATAAAAGTTTGCTATAGGCTTTCCTGTTTAAGAAAAAAGAAAAGAAGGCAGATATATTTGTTACCTTCCCTATTATTTTTCATTGAAGGATTTACAAATTGAACCTGCCTGAATGTGTCTCTACACACACACACACACACCCATGTGATTGAAGTATTTTGATTCTTTAACAACCTTGGGAACATATGAATTCTAGTATGAGTGCTGACCACTCTAAATCAACCTTTTCAGAAACTACAGGCTTATTTCCACAATGTTGCATTCCTCTAAATAGTTCAAGCGCTATCCTCAGTTGGATTGTAAACCTATAAGAAAAAAAGCCTTAGTATCTATTTGTGACCAAAAACCATATTATCTAATTGGGTCACTCAGCCTATTAATTAGACACACATGATACTGCTGATTCAGCAAAGCAAGCATTTCTCAAAGTGCTGACTTGCCACCATGGATTTTATACAAAAACAAGACACCTGAGGCTCTGAAGTCCACTTCCCAATGAGGAACACAGCGTTTGAAGCAACAGCAGCACTGCTGAAATAAATACACCGCATTCTAAGGCGGTCACTTAGGCAAGAACAGCATGTGAATGGATGTGTCAATCACACCTGAAACATTTTCCAACTCAACACACCCAAAATTTGGGGGAATAAGAAAAGAAGGCATTTCTAGAAAATGAATCTAGATTTTATAATCATTGTTCAAAAGAACTTAATCAAATTACCACACATACCTTTGTTTGATATTTCTGCCAAAGCCCCACTTCCGCTCTGAATCTTTTAGAGACTGAGTGAGGGTAGAAATCAAGTGAATAACAACTTGCTGGTCCAATGCTGCTACTGCTTCTAAAATGCTGTAAATCTGATAATCGTATCTCGTCTCATAATCCTGGATAAAATGCCTGAAAGTAAATCAAGATACTTAGGATTACTTAAGGGTCAATTCCTTAGGCTGGTATCTATATGATAGTCAGCTATAATCTGAACACAAGAAAGATCACTTCATGTAAGATTACCTTAAGAATCTAGATGCCATATGAAGACTATTTATATAATACTTAACAATGAAGGACAGAAACGGCTTATTGCAGTAGCAGCCAGGAATAGAGTGATGGCATTGGGAAGAAGAGGGAAGAGCTGGAATCCCAGAAGGGGGAATAAGGGGAAAAATCTAAGCCCAGGAACTTTTTTGCAATAGTCTGTATATTACAATCTGAGTTGTAAGGATGTGGAAAGAGACTAAGACAGAAAAAAATCAAGTCTGGCTTCCTAGATTTTCTTTTTTTTTTTTTAATTCTTCCTCACTCTAGATAAATCATATTTTTTGAGGAAAGCAAGTTATTTGTAATACATTTTTATATTCCTTAACCGAACAAGAGACTTTAGAAGCATAGGAGACCTTTATAAATCAGAATTATGTATTTCAACCCTAAAATTTCCACCACTCCCCCCAACAAAATAAAAGCCACCTAGCTTAATAAATTGTAGATAAACATGCACCCTTTATTCATATAAAATCCTTTCTCCCACATTAGGGTTTTAAAGTTTCTATAAATGCATTATTTATTTCAAGTGATCAGAATTTAAATAAACTGTAAACACTTGACAAGTGCCAATTATGTGACATGAACAAAAACTGAAGAATCGAAGATCCAACACAGAATGAAGAAAATGACCCCAAATTATTTATCATGGTAGTGCTAGGGTAGAGATATTCATAATAAAAGTAAACTAGTAAAAACTGTAAGACAGACGTACTTAAAAATACTGCCCTAACAGCACAAAAGAAAGGAAGAAAGGCAGCGGGAAAGAAAGTTCCTCAAGTTGCGCTGTTATTCCTGCGAACAAACAACGATCTTCTTCTACAAAGTCTATGCTTCACAAATGAAATATAACTGCACTTTCTGGGTCAGTAATATCTAAAGTAAGTAACACACCCGTGCCGTGTACTTTCACACTGGGTCCTGAGTTAGTGTTTAGCAGTCTGAAGGCCTGTGCTCCTGTCATCAAGACCTGTGTTTCCCATTTCTCCCTCTTAAACATGCAAGAGGCTTCCTTACTAAATACTTAGGTAATTTTAAGTCAGCTCACTTTGTCTTTCTCCCTGGCAAGTTTATTTTTTTTAATAAAACCACACAATGTAACAAAACTACTGCCAAAAATACAATAATTGAAATACTATAAACACATAGTAACACATTATGTTTTGGATAATCAGTTATCTAAAAAACATGTTGGCTGTCAAATGGCTGGCGATAGTCGCCTTGCCAGTTGGCATATTTTCCAGTTACCTAAACACTGAAGTCAGCCGGGCGGCAGCATCTCCTCCTGACCCCGCTTGGCAGGCTCTTACCATGTACTGCAAGTTCTCTGTGGCTAGCTTTTTAACTAGAAGGGAAAAGTACAGCATTATACACTGTCTGAATGGACCATCTGGATCCTCATTTTTATAAATGCTCTTGATTTAGAAAAATATGTTGTTTTCTTAAAGTATATATATGCTTTCTTGTTACTTCTCAAAATGAAATAGTTATGAGTTTTTGTTTTGTTCCAAAGTGTATCTCCCGATTTGTCTTCCTCATTTTTAGAAAATATAAAAAGCTCAACAGTCTATTTTTCACAATCTTATAACTAAAACATTACATGTGAGGATATGTCTTTCTCTTAGAAAAGAGCCCATATTAAAAAAGACTATACCATCCTAATTCTGCAAGCACTGTTACATCCTGAGAAAAGACAGCCTTTACTAATGCAGCTGATTTGCGGACAAGATTATTTTTTTAATTCATAAGCATATTCCTCCCATTCACTAATAAACATACATGTAGCAAATTAGACTCCACCAACAACTTACCTTCACTTAAAATTAGTCAAAAATATGTATTGATATAGAGATATAGATAGATATATCAACTATTTTAGTTGCTACCTTCCTTTCAAACAGCAAAGTTACAAAAAGAACTTTTGTATTATTTAAATATTTAACCAAATCCTTTAAAATTATGTACTTGTACATAAAAATGGAAAAAAAAATCAAGAAAGCATATAGAAAATTCAACATGTTCCAAATGCTACTAAATTTGTGTTGTTTTTGGCACATTTAATGTAAGTAGCTGGGGGAAAAGTGCTTTCTATAAGAATAAAAAAAAAAATCAGAGAGTAATCCATGATAGCAGGCACAGAAAACATTAGGCACATGAACTTAATATTAAGTAGTAATGTTTTCTATGGCATGAGGACAGTGGATAAAGAAGATACAACATACTTGACTTTATTGAAAAAAGAACTCATATTAGATACAATTCTAGAGTCAATATAACAAGTTCTTTTTAAAGGATATTTTCTTAAAAAACAAACTCCAAAAGCTCTTCTGTGCAAAAAGTACCAAAACATGAAGAAATAGCCTTCACAGCATATTAATAGCAAGTGCTGTTTTTTAAATAACAGCTTTATTGAGGTATAATTCACATATCAGAAAAAAAGAACCTTTAAAATTTTACAATTCATTGGTTTTTAGTATACTCACAGAGTTATAATGAAGCCATCACCATTATCTAATTCAGAACAATTTCATCACCTCCCCAAAACCTTATACCCATTAACAGTCTTTCCTCCATTTCCTTCCTTCCCCAGTCCCCGGAAACAACTAATCTACTTTCTTTCTGTCCCTATGGACTTGACTCTTCTGGAAATTTCATATAATCATAGAACATGGGGTCTTCTGTGACTGTCTTCTTTTTACTTAGCACAATGTTTTAAGGTTCATCCATGCTGTAGAATGTATCAGCATTTCCTTTATTTTGACAGCCAAACAATATTTCATAGTATGGATATACCCCATATTATTATACATTCACTAGTTGATGAACACTTGGGTTGTTTCCACTTTAGCTATTATGAATAATACTGCTACGGATATTAGTGTATAGGGTATTTAAAAAAAATAATTGCCATCTTTAGGTCTCTAATTACACTGAGCTTTTTTTTTTTTAAACTGGGTAATTCTTTTTCTTTAGATTTTTTTCACAACAGCTTTAATGTCATGTAATTCACATATGATACAATTCACCCATTTAACATGTACAATTCAATGGCTTTTAGTATATCTACAGAGTTATGCAATGATCAGCAATTTTACAGTATTTTCTTTACCTTGAAAAGAAACCCCACACACGTTAGCTATCACTCCCTATCCTCTGATACCCTCTAAGCAACCAGTAATCTACTTTCTGTCTCTATAGATTTTACTATCCTGGACATTTCCTATAAATTAAGTCATTTAACATGTGATCTTTTGAAACTGGCTTCTTTCACTTAGAATGTTTTCAAGGTTCATCCACTAAACAATACTAACACAATTAAAAACAAAGCTATAGTAGCTATATTAATTTCAGATAAAGCAAACTTCAGAATTAGTAGAATTATCAGGGATAAAGAGGCGCATCATACAATGACAAACCGAGAATAGAACTGCTTCAATCTGATGAAGGACATCTATGAAAATCTTACAGCTAACCTCATACATGCTGGTGAAAGGATTAGATGCTTTCCCTTAAGATTAGGACGAAGACAAGGATATTCACTCTTTCCACTTCTATCAACATTGTAGTAGAAGTTCTAGTCAGGGCAAGAAAAAGAAATTAAAGGCATCTAGTTTGAAAAGGAAGGAGTAAATTATCCCTATCGCAGATGATATGATTCCTGTATAGAAAATTCTAAGGACTCCACTAAAAAGCTACTAGAATTAATAAAAAAGCTCAATAAAGTTGCAGGAGAAAAATTCAAAATATAAAAAGCAACTGTATTTCTACATACTTTCAATAAATACCCTGAAAATGAAATTAAGAAAATAATTCTATTACAATACCATCAAAAAGAACTAGGAATAAATTTAACAAAAGAGAAATACAAAGTTATAATCTGAAAACTCCCAAACATTGTGGAAAGAAATGAGAAAATATCTAAATAAAAGGGAAAACATGCCATTTTCATGGATTGGAAGAGTTAATACTGCTGAGGTGGTGATACTCCCTAAATTGATCTACAAATTCAATGTAACTCCTACCAGAATCCCAGCAGACTTCGTTGCAGAAATTGACACGTTGATTCTACAATTCATATGGAATTGCAAAGGACTCAGGATAGCCAAAACAATCTTGAAAAAGAAGAAAGTTGGAAGACTCACGCTTGGCAATTTCAAAACTTAGTACAAAGCAACAGTACTAATGACAGTGTGGTACAGGCATAAAGATACAGATCAGTGGAATAGAACTGATGGTCCAGAAATAAATCCATGTGTCTGTGGCCTTTGTTTTGTTTTGTTTTTGACAAAGGTGCCCTGATGATTCAGTAAGGGCGAGAGTGATGACTTTCAAGCTCTCTGGTAAATGTTGAGTTGTAAGCCAAAAAAATCCTCCATTACTGTTGTCTAGTTCTCCCTTCATATCTTAGTTTTTGCTTCTGTTGTTAGGGACACCTATGTTTTGTTAAATCTTCCTAATGGGTTGACTCTTTTATCATTATAAAATGTCTCCATTTCTAGGAACATTGGTTGGCCTAATGTCTATTTTATTTGATATTAGTATAGCCATGCCAGCTTTCTGTTGTTAAACAGTTTGCATGATGTATCCTTTTGCATCCATTTACTTTCAATCTTTGAACCTAACGTGTTCCCTGAAGATAGAATATAGTTAGATCTTTAAAAAAAAAAAAAAATCAATCTGATAATCTCTGCCTTTTGATTGGCTTGTTCAATCCTTTAACAAATAATGTTACTACTGATATAGTTGGATTTACATCAGTCATTTTACTTTTTGTTTTCGAAATGTCTTGTTTTTTGTTCCTCTACTACTTTGAAGTCTTTATCTATTAAATCCCATATCTGATTGATCTCACTGGTAGCTTCTGTTGCCTGCTTTTCTCCCAGTGTATAGATCATAGGTCTCTGCTTTTTTGCATGTCTTGTAAATTATTTATTGAAACTGGAATTTTTCTTTCGCGAAGTTTACTTCTTCCTTTCCCCTTCCCCCAGTGTGAAGCCTCTAACATTGCTCCTCAGGTGGTGGTATCACCTTGGGTGTGCCCAGTCTCCTTTGGAACAGTGGTTTTGACGGTTCTCTCTCTCTCTCTGTCTCTCTCTGTCTCTCTCTCTCTCTCATTAAAGTTTATTGGAGTGACAATGGTTAGTAAAGTTACACAGATTTCAGTTGTATAATTCTGTAATACATCATCTATATATCACATTGTGTGTTCACCACCCAATCAGTTCTCCTTCCATCACCATATATTTGATCCCATTTACCCTCATCTACCACCCCCCTTACCCCTGCTATGAAAGGCAGTGAGGTGATTCCTCAAAAAATTAAGACTAGAATTACCATATGACCCAGCAATCCCTCTCCTGCGTATCTACCCAAAAAATCTGAAACCACTTATCCATAAAAATGTATGTGCTTCGATGTTCATTTCAGCTTTCTTTACAGGTGCCAAGACATGGAAAGAAAGTGTGGTATATATACACGAAGGGATAGATCTTGAGACAGTGCTCTCTTGGTTCCTTTCCCTGACCACATCCAGCTGCTAAGCTCCACTAATTGCTGGCTGATTATAGTATTGTTTTCGATAATGCAGTGGGCATAAATGCTTTCCAGGCTTATCTAATCAAGTTTTAGCTTTTTAAAAGGGATAGTTTCTGAGGTTAGTGTTTGGGATCTATCCCGACCTGAGGGCTCTATCCAGCTGTCTCTTTCACCAATTCTTCACCAAACTAGCTGGCTTGCACGTTACCTTAGCTAGTATCTCCAATGACTCTGTTATTCTTCTACTAACTGCTTTTCACCACAAACATCACTGTTTTTCACAGCACCCTCAGGCTGGAACTTTTTCACATTCAGTTGCAAATGATGTTAGTTCCTTTCCGAGAGGTTCAGAGTTCCAGGCAAAACCTCAGAGGCAGGGCTCTGGTGCTGAGACAGGGATCATGGTGCCTACCAGTTTCTGGGTGACACACCCACTTCAGAAGCTGGATGCTTGTGGAAGCAGGGGCAGCAGCCCCAGGTCCCCTCCGCTGGCTTCTCTTGGGATGGAACCCCCACCTCTAAGCTGTAGCAAAAACGATCGGCACCCCTATATTCTCAGTGGTGTAGAACTCAATGTACTGCAGCCATGCCATGACTGGGGGCTGCGCAGGAGAATGGAGCCCCCTCTTCTCAACCATACCTGCCTAGAATGGAATCTCAGCCTCACGTAGTGTGGGGCAAGATGAGGAATGTTGATAGCCTGCCTCTCACAGGATGATAACAGCCCTCCAACTGGGAGCTGGGGAGAGAGGAAGCCCTCTGTTCTTGGATTTACCAGTCTGGAGTAGACTTTCCATCTTACTGAGCTGTGAGAAGAGATCTTGGTTCAAGTACCACAGATTCTTGCTGTTCTTACCACCAAGTTTTAGGTTTTCCTTCAATAAATGTTTCCCCATGTGCTGTATATCCTTAGACTATTTCCAGAGAATTTAAGTGTTTTAATGTTCACCAGTTTTGCTGGGAGCAGGTTGTCAGAGCTCCTCACGTTGCAGTGGAACTCCTCAAGCTCCTAGCACAGGTTTTAGAGTGGGCATGTGCTTAAAATACCCTTGGGCATATATACCTAGGAGTACATGTGCTGAATCATTTAGGAACATTTTCTATGATTTTATGAATTGTCCTTTTAAACCTTGAGACAAGGAGAGTCAGAATTTTTTCTAAGCTAAGCACACAAACCAGTGTTTAATGCTGCTCCTTGGAGATCACAAAGACAGCAATGTGGAGATGGAGAATTCTGTGTTCCATCTATGTTGAACATGTGAACAATTCATTGGCTAATGTAAACTCCGAGAACAAAGATTCATTGGATGTGAACCTTGAAAAGGAATTTATCTCCCGAGGTTGATTCCCTCTGGTCAACTGAGGGCCTAAATCTTATGAATATTAAGAGTCTAGCACCCATTTGCTGACAGGGGTTTCTCGCATATTCTGTATACTGAGAAGAACCTCAGACTGAACTCCTGGCTTCGCGAACTATGCCCCGCTTGTTTATGCCATCTGAGTCAACCACTGCAGGGAAACCAACAGACTGCTTCGTCATTCAACCAACAGACTGAGACCTGCCCCATCCAATCAAAACTGCACAATTTGGAAACTTCATTTGCATAAAATTGGGAACTTTATAAAGGATGGCCTCCACTTTATCTTACTGGAGCACAAGTTGCTATCTGAATGTATGTCTCCTGGACTATATAGCTCCTTTTGCTCAAATAAATGCTTTTTATTCTTTATTATAGTCTAAAATTAATTTTGGTTTACACTAGATATGAGAGGCAAAATTTACCTTCCAAACCCTGGTCTCCTTCACAATAACTATTACTATCATTGAAATAAGAGGCTAGCTAAATTTTTATATTGTCTACTCTGTCTCAGGAAATTTTGTATTGTACATATAACAGGCTTTCCCTGAATTTAAAAGTATGCATACGTTTTCGATGAGGGCAATATTTCTAAAGAAAAGTCTGGGGTCCATCTGGGTAGTCTTTAGTGAAGGGATGTTACTAGCAAGTAGGGTATTTTAAATTAACATTACACAACATTTTTTACAAAACCAAGCTTGGGATCAGGAAGATCATGTTAAATACTAAAATAAATAAGGATGAAAACAAAATATGCATAATTTTTTTGAGATAAAAGAGAACATTTCGGGACGGCCCAGTGGCTCAGGTGGTTGGAGCTCTGTGCTCCTAACTCCAAAGGCTAACAGTTCGATTCCCACATGGGCCAGTGGGCTCTCAACCACAAGTTTGAGGGTTCAACTCCTCGATTTCTGCAAGGGATGGTGGGCTGCACCCCCTGCAACTAAGATTGAACACGGCACTTTGAGCTGAACTGCCGATAAGCTCCCGGATGGCTCAGATGGTTGGAGTGCAGGCTCTCAACCACAAGGTTGCCAGTTCGACTCTCGCAAGGGATGGTGGGCTGTGCCCCCTGCAACTAGCAACGGCAACTGGACCTGGAGCTGAGCTGCGCCCTCCACAACTAAGACTGAAAGGACAACAACTTGACTTGGAAAAAAGTCCTGGAAGTACACACTGTTCCCCAGTAAAGTCCTGTTCCCTTTCCCCAATAACATCTTAAAAAAACAAGAAGAGAACATTTCAAAGAGCTGTTTGAGCTTTCAGCTAACCATGTTGGTCGCTGCCCTCAGATTCTTCAGGATACATACTGTACTCACTTATCAGCAATTAGAACTTAGATAAATGAAGCATTTACAAAGAAATCACATTATGATGATATAAAACACACACACACACAACATTCTATTTACACTGAAAAACTCCTTTAGGACAGAACTATGGCTACTATTCAACATATTCCTAATAAGCTTATTAAAGCATGCTACTCACTGTGGGGAATTAAATAAATGATATTTTAAAGAGATCACTGGCAGTAAGGCTGAGGGGACTGAAAACAGAAGGAGTAGGATCAAAGGATCCTTTCACGTTTGCCCAAGAAATCAGCTTAGATATTCTAGCAGAAACCTGAATAGAAACAAGAAAGTATGCTGACCCCTCACCACTTAATATTTAACAAGTTGCATTTAATAGGAGAGTCAGATTGAACCAACATTCTTTAAGAGGTTAACAAGTCTAATTAGAGGAAGTAACCCTGAAGTAAACTATTTGCTTTGGGGGAAAAAAATAAACCAAACTAAACTAGACCGCAACATGCCCAGTTTTAACCATTTTACCATGCTCAGCCTCAGCTAGCTATTAGCTGGAGTTTGTTCCTTAGCCATGATATATACAAATTGATATAAAACGGCCAAATACTTTTGTAACTATCAATTTAACTCATAGGCAAGAGTACTTTCTTAATTTGTGAACAGAAAAGTACAGCAAACACAAACTCAAACTAACCTTGGAATTCACTGACCAACACTAAGCATTTTAAGATGCCAGGGAGGAGTAGTTCGACCTCAGAAATGTCTGTATCAGTTTCTCTGAAGAGCTGGAGCATGAAGGCCAGAATGGATGCTAAACGAGGAGGGAGCGAGAACCCTTTAGACTCCAAGTAGGATTTCCTGGAAAGAAGCACAACTTAGTTTTTTTCTTCTGTTTAAAGTTTCAGTAGAGCAGAATAAAATGATACACACTTTATAGACATTGGAAAATTTTACCCCCCCCCCAAATTAATAAAGCACAATTTCTAAAAAGAATGTATATTTTAGCATGCTATCTTCATACGTAAGATTTTAGAAGCAATGACTGAGCATCCTTTTGGCGTGCTGTAAGGGCCAAAGTAGAATACAGACACAAAATAAATTTAAAGCAACCTGGTCTTAAAATGAACTTAATCAAAATCCAAATAAAAATCTAATTGCTAATTTGTTTTTTCCTTTCTAATATAGGCCTGATCTCTTCTATCACCTCCCCTATAATGAACATTTTCTCTAATGTCAAATTTGCATAAAGAAATCTCTCCTCACATTTATTTATTTAGGGATTTAGGAGGGGTCTTATTTCCCTAAACAGGAGTGTCCTGGGAATTAGCTCCCCACTCTGGCTTTACCTCTTCCTTTCCCACAGGAAGTAAAAGAATCAGACAGATCATTTAGATTTAATATCTTCTCTCAAAGAAGGACAACTTTTAGCATTAGAACTCAAAATAGATCATAAAGATAATTTATCTGACTCACTTTTGTGTCTCTACCTCTTAGAATAGGTCTTGGCTCATAACAGGTGTTCAGTGTATTTTTGTTAGGTGAATAAATGAAAGTAGGAATTAGTTTCTAAAAAGTCTAGACAATACGAAAAATTGTCAAATGCAGCTAAATTTAAACTAGACATCCACATATATTTGCAAAGCAATAATAATTTGCCAAAATGAAGCACAGAAATTACTACGAAATATAAACCTGTTCAGGGCAGATACTCTGGCTTCATCATAATTTCTATTCCATAGCAGTAACTTGAACAAATATTACATCTTAGAAGATTCATTCATTCTTTGAGGGTAAGGGTTTTGTCTTTTTTGTTCACTGTTGAATTTCTAATGCCTAGAATAAACATTTATTGGGTACCTATGGTATACCAGGTACAAGTCTAAGAACAAGAATGTAAAGTTAAGTAAACTATGGTCTCTGAAAGCAACGGGCTCAGCATCCAGAGGAAAAGTCGAACAAGGGGAAAAAAAAACTATCGTAATATATAGTGTGATAGGTGCTTTGAAAACTAAGCCCAGAATTCTCGGGAATTCAGAGGATGCAGGTCTAATTAGGCTGGGGAACGGAAGCAGTAGAGAAGCATTGAACGGAGGAAGGCATAGGAGGCAAATTCTATTTTTTTCCCCTGAGTATTTAAAAAAGAAAAAAAAAAGGAATTGTTACATTTTTGGGTCTTCATCTAGAAATCATGAGAACAATGTTTTCACTGGTAAATAGGAAAATCAGCTAAAGCAGCCAGTATCCTAAATAACTGGCTTTAAAACAGTTTTTCGACCTGAAGGATTTAATTTCACTTCAGCACTTGTCATTTGCTTTGTAATAAAATTACTTATAGTGTCTCATATACAGTGGTAGAGTACAACAAATTTTTTTTTTTTTTAAGGTGGGCGCAGCTCACAGTGGCCCATGTGGGGATCAGACCAGCAACCGTGGTGTTAATTAGCACCGCACTCTGAGTACTACAATCTTATTGGCAATTTAGATACAAGTAAAGCAGAAATGTTACAATTCTGCAAACTGAATTGTATAGAGCATATGACTTTCAAAGAAGGAAAGAAGCATCATGGTACACTGAGATATTATAATAGGTGTAGGTCTTATAAAGTCTAGGTAGAATTTAGTCCAGAGGGATGGTGTTTTAATGGAGAAAATGGTATGAACAAAGTTGTACTGTAGGGAAACGTAAAGCATTTGGGAGGGACAATAACTAAACCGATCTCATTTGGGTTTGTATATGATATGATGCCATGGAAAAGTTAAGTGACATATCATGGAGAACTAAGGTGTATGAAGTTTATTCTACAGGCAAAAAAGGAGCAAATGAAGGTCTGGGAGCAGGAAAGTGTCACAATGGAACAGTATTGCAGGAAAAGTAATCTGAGGCATTATTTAGGCTGGACGGGAAGAAAAGACTAGAGATAGTAAAAGTAGTTAGGTGACTTGGGCAATATTCTAGGTCTAATGTGTAAGGAAAGAAAGATGCGAAAAGAAGGAAGGAAACAATTATTTGGCAAAGGGTGGCAAAGGACAGGGAACCAAGACCATAAAGCTTCCAAACCTGAGTGACAGAACACTAGGAACACAAATTAAAAAATGGTTAGAAAAAAGAAAAAATTTTAGAGATGGAATTCCGTAAAGAGGTGATGGATAACATTAGGTCATTAAAACCATCAAGTCATTAAAAACAGAAAAAAATATTAGATAAGAATAATATATTTCACCATAGCATCTTAAAGTTTAAAAGTTGATTTCATATGAAGGTAAATACTCTATGAAGACAAAGGAAAGGTCATTTCTATTATATTATTGAATCTTCTAATGTTACAGGTAAAAGGTATGGAGTTTAGTAGAAAATCTTGGAAGTTTCATTTATTTGTCTGCCAAATAATAAAACTGAGTTACTAAGACAGAGACTAGACTAAGAAAATAGGACTTCATATAGCTTCCTTTTTCATATTAGAATCTTATTTTCACTTGTAAACTTTTATAAAATACAATTACTGTATCTTATGCAGTACAAAACACAATTAGTTTATCTAATAAAAACTAAAACATATATACATATGCCTTTAAGACACAAAATGCTTATAAGGAATTATGGAAAATAATAAGGAAAATAATTGCTATGTGGAGAAAACAAGCAATCTAAAGAAGATTGTCTTAGGCCGCCATGAGTGAAAGTCATTTCAGTAAAATCTTAGATAATGCTTCTCAGAAAAAAGAAGTTTCTAAACCACCAGTATCCTATGAGATGGGAAAACTTTTGAGATGCTGTGCTACTTTTCAATAAAGACTAATATATCGTAAATACCACTTAGCTTTAATATTTACATCTACCTTATGACTTGTACAATGCATTTCTTTAGCTGTGACATCGGTGCACCCGCGGTCGAGTTTCTCAGCGCCAATAAAACAGGATGTTGTTCAAGATCTAAAAGCTGTGGCGAGGCTGGAAGAAACCGCCCGATGTACTGCTCAGTAACATTCCCCAGCAATTGATTCAAATAGGCATTTGGATTTTGAGACTGACAACACACGACACATATGCCCTACACAGGGAAAAGAAAGAGAGATGGAAATATTAAAAGAGAAGGAAATATAAAAAATATTTAGCAACCTACTAATTTTGTCCCCTGCTTTGATATTTATGTCAGAATTTGTAACTGATCACAATCCACAAGGACACGGCCCACTATCAGTAGATAACGTTTATATGAAGTTCAGGGAGTTGCTGAGCTTGGTGACATCAATGCTGCGGTGTCTAACCAAACATACTTGCCTGTGGGGCACAGCAAGGAAGCAGGAAAAGCGCAGGAAGGCAAAGGAAGTGTCCTTCTTCCCCTCCTCCTCAGGAAATTTGACCACCACACTCAGCGACTACATATATTTGTAATTTCAAAATTATAAGATACGTTTTTAGGTCAGTATTTTTAAGGTAGGGCACTGATCATTTGTCTGAGTAAGACTACAAAAGTTGATGCGAAAAATCTTCCATGTTAAGAAAGGTGATAATTTAAAAAAAAAAAAAATTGGAAACAACCAAAATGTCCTTCGATAGATGAATGGATAAAGAAGTTGTGGTATTATACACAATGGAATATTATTCGGCGTTAAGGAAAGATGATATAGGAACATTTGTGACAACATGGATGGATCTTGAGAGTATAATGCTAAGTGAAATAAGTCAGACAAAAAAAGCAGAGAACCCTATGATTTCACTGATATGTGGTATATAAACCAAAAACAACACAAACAAATGAGAAACAAAAACTCATAGTCACAGACAATAGTTTAGTGGTTACCAGAGGGTAAGGGGGGTGGGGGGGTGGGAGATGAGGGTAAGGGGGATCAAATATATGGTGATGGAAGGAGAACTGACTCTGGGTGGTGAACACACAATGGGATTTATAGATTATGTAATACAGAGTTGTACACCTGAAATTATGTAATTTCATTAACAATTGTCACCCCAATAAATAAATTAAAAAAAAAAAAGAAATTAGAAAATAACAACAACAAAAAATTGAGGAGAGAAGTGCAGAAGATTGACTCAGAATAATAACAATTTATATTGAGGTTTTCATTTGTCAGGCACTGTGCCACATGGTTTTTATTCATTATTTTATTTAAATGTCTCAAAAAAACCACTGAATTAGTGTTACTATAGTTCAAATTTTACAGCTGAGGAAACAGGTTTAGAGATATGAAGAGCTTGATCAAGGTCCCACAAAACTTACAATGTCGTATTACATGTCTGTCTATTTAATCTCTTCCTTTTGTAGAGAACTTAGCAAAATACTTTCATATAGAGTACAGCATTTGATACTTACAATTAAACCAATACCCTGAGAAACAGAATTTTTTTCTGCCAGTGTTATTAAATATTACATATTACTAAATACAGATAATCACACAACAACAAATTATGTTCTAAAAGTTCACTTATAATTTGATTGAGTACTTGATGATTCACAATGTGTTTTTCCAGAGAAATAATTAGAAATGTGTATGTCTCCATTTTAGGTATAAATATTTATCCAATAAGAAATTTTGAAAGGGTATTTGTAATGAAAACTAGCGTAGAGCTGTTAAAACACCAGCAACTAAACAAACAATTTTTATAAAAATAAAGGGACACCCCTCTACCTCATTTCTTCAATGCTTTGTTTAAAGAAAAGCACATTAAATCAGAAGATGAAGGAATAGATATGTTTTGAAAATTCTGAACAGGAAAGCTGGGTACCTTCAAGAAATTAATGATACAGCTCCAAGTCAATTCTGTCAAATGGATAATTCACCAAATTTTTAATTTCCAACTTTGAAAGTTTATAAGAATTTTTATTAAATGTACAATTTGGGCTTAAGAGGGCTGCATGGAACAAGCACACAAGACCCTTCAGCAGCCCATGATATCCCACCTCCCTCTGTGGCGTTGGCAGTACTTTATCTTCCTGCTGGTGGACACACTAAAATTTGTTTTAAATGGTGTTATGAATGTAAAATTAAAGAGCCAACTTTAAATGTCTTTGAAATCGTAAAAATCTGTTTTAAAAAAATTCATCTGTGGAAGAGACTGCTTATTACCTAATCACAATTTATTCTCCCCTCCCTCCTCAGCTTCCCTTGCTGTAACACAAATTAAGAAGCACTTATCTTCAGTGTCAAACACTAATGAAGAACAAAGGACACATCCAGACCTGTCCCTTCTCCTGAATGACAGATCTAAGTGCCTGCTGGACATCATTACCTAGATATTCCCCAGCACCTCAAACGAAAGCTATTCAAAAATTCTACCTGCATCGCTTTATCTCCAGCGTTTCTCATCTCAGTTAGTAGCACCACTATCTACAGAAGCAGCCACTCTCAATCTAGAAAGTATGCTATTTTTTCTGTTGCTCCACACACTCACTCAGCAAGTCTTTTCGACTGGAGCTCCTAACTGTTTCTGAGCTCTAGTGTGAAATCTACTGAGCTCCACACCCACTGCCTTACTTCAAAACCTTCAGATAATGAACTCCTCACTGCTTTCCAAGTCTCCAATCTAACCTCCACACCAACTATCATACACATTGCCACCAGAATCACCTTTCTAAAATGTAAATATATGTCACTCCCACTTCTCTGCTCCAAATCCATCCATAGTCCCCACAGAAAAGAACAAGTCCAAACCTCTTACCACGGCATATATAGCTGTCCATTATGTGGCTCCTCGTATATGAGTCTTCAGCCACAACAGAATTATCTGCTTTCCCCCAACATGTCATATTTCCTTATAAAAAGCATGCCCTTTACATGCTGATCCCCTCTGACAGAAATAGAACTTCAACTCCTACCCACGGTGCTCTTTGACAAAGAATATCCTTTACAGTGTCTTTTCTCACATTTCCTTGTCTCAGTCTGACTGACAGACAATCGAGGCCTCTAAGAAAAATACTGAGCACACCACAACTCTAAGCGTCTACGCTAGTCAGCCTCTTCTCTCAACTTGAAGCTTCTTGAGGGTGGAGATTTTGCCTTCTCCATATTTGTTTTCAGAGACAAATACAAAAGTGGAAGTGCCACTGTACACTTGGAGATTACAGTGTATGGTTTTTATATCTGCAGTTAGTAAACTGTGTTAAGGCAAAGTTTCCATTTTTTTTTTTCCTTTTTAACTTTCAAACAGCCACGCTTACTATACCTGGAGAAAGAAAGGAAGACTCTTCTGAATTGCTGTCAGCATAGGTGCAGGCAGCTCCTTCTCTTGCTGTAACACCAAATGGGGCAGCAGTAAGCAATCGATGATCCGGAACAGTAACCTCTGGGCTTTCGAGGTGGCAAAGATCTGTGCCCACGATTTAACAAGAATTCCTAATAAGGAAGAGCAATAACAGCAGTTAAGCTTTTAAGGTTTTCTTCCAACTAGAAAATTTTGTCATTTCACTAAAAAACGTATTATTTAAAGCACACAGGAACAAGTTAAAGTAGGTAAGAGGAAGAAACATTTATTATGAGTCAAAAGATCTTGTCAAGTATTGTATTTCCACTAAAGACACAAATTTCTCTGAGTTCTGAGCCAAGAAAAACATACATTTCCCGAGAAAATGGTATTTAATATATACACACTCTCACACACAATGTGACTTGGTTATACATTATGTGTAGCAATTAATAAGCCTTCTCTTTGTTTTGGCTGCTAGGAAACTCAGAGGCAAATTTACAATCCAACTTTAAGAACACTGTAAGATCATACACTACGCTATTATGTGTATACTTACTTTTCCATGGGCTTCATCGTATTACTCCACATTTTTTTTTTGATATTCTTATGTCTTTCTAATTTTATCTTACATACAATTTTATATGCTATCTCAACCCAGTTTGCAACAAGAACAGGCATAACTAAATTCAATTGTTAAAATAGGAAAAAAGGATTAGGTGTAATACCTTGAAGCAATCATTTAAACTCTTTGAACTTCACTTTTTGTAACTTACAATCGTTTAACATAAACAAATAGGGAGTTTAAATTTTAATTCTGAAAGAAGAGAAACAGATATCTTTACTATGTGAGCTATATTATGGTTTCTTAATGCTAGGAGTCTGTCAGTTGCTACATTTGACGATAGTAAGCTTAACAAATGAGCACCCTTTGTTTAATAAAGTAATCAAAAGCAGTTATATAATTCCCATTAGAGTGTATTACTGCTATCGAAGTTTTCTTTACTGAAAAAACGAATTTAAAAGATCACTAAGTGCTTGTCCAAATAGCACCGCGGTACATGTATCACATAAACTTTTATATTTTATTTCATCTTGGAAAGCAAAAAAGGTGATAAAATTAAGTCATTTTCATAAAACACAAAGTTTAAAATTCAAGCTCTGAAGGAACACAAAAATATGCTTATAGAAGAGTATATTGATGTTAAAAAAAATAAACCCAACCAATAAACACTTCTAAGAACAAACGGCAACATTAATCTTCTGTTGTAAAAAGAAATACAATAATCAATCATAAAGAAACACAATGCTCACTTAGCAATATTTTAAATAATGCTGGCTTGCTCCTCATTTTTCCAGTAGGTGAAAATCTTGAAAATGACAGCAATGTAAGAAGAACTCACATTCTAACTAACATTAATATACCCACAAGAGGAACTGCCATTGTCACTGACATCTGAAATGATTCATATCACTCTTAGGTGTCACACGTGTGCTAACTTATAAAGAGCAAGGGCCTTCCAACCAAAAATGCATCATCGACCCTTGTATTTCATTTTCGGCAGTGGTTAAAATGCTTTGCTGAACACCTTAAGTTTTATGAGTTCATAGAAGACACAAGTGATACATTTATTTTACTGCTATAGCAGAACTCTACCTTTTTTAAGTTTCAGTAAAGAATATTTGAGTGTGTGTGGTAGTAAACATGCAAAGAAAGAAATTTTTTAAATAAAAAACTTTGGGAAAAGTTTAAATACATCATGTAGCTCTGTGTAAAACCAAGTCGTTTTCCTGCCTATAAACATATTATTTACTGATGAAGCTGAAAACAGAGAAAAATTGTGGGTAATGTACTCCCACAATTCAAAGAGATGCACTATGAAAGTCCTTAGGTATTTACTTATGTCTACTGCATGCATATGTTATGCTTTAAAAAAATGAAGATTGGGATCATTACAATAATTTTTAAATGTATAGGAACTTTACTCATTTAGGAACATTAAAAAATACATTATGTACTATTAGCTAGCTTTATAAAATAATTAAATTCCAGAAATATTTATTTAGTACATTCCATCTCCTACATTGGAGAAGCTCTTCAACTGATGTGTCCCCAGCTGTATCCCCAGCTCCCAATCCAGTGCCTGATACACACACGAATGCGCGCATGCGCACTCACACACACATAGAGTAAATGTTTTGATTTGTTCAAAATACAACATAATGACAGGAATGAAAAGTTCAAAAACTATGGCCACTACCATGAGTAGGTTTAACATTTAGATAAGACACGCTAAGTACACAAATTATAATAAATGTCAAACTACAAAAAATGTCATAAGGCCAGATGAAGCGCAATCAGGGAGATCAAGTCCACTTGGAAGTGTAGTAAGAAAGGTGGGACAGTGGGCTGGGCACTGAAGGGACATGGGTAGAATTTCAATTACAAAGACAAAAGGCGAAGACTTACTGAGGAGAGAGGGATGATCAAAAGGAAAGGCATGGAAACAGAAAAGCAAAAGACATAAAGAATGAGAAAAAAACAAACAAAAAAATGATTCAAAGGGGAAAGTTGAAGATATTACTGATCCATCAATCCTGCTTTATCAGAAATTACTGTACTACAATTAAGATCCCCGATGCCTTAATCTGAAGGGCAATTTTATCAACAGTTTGCACCTTGCAAATGAACAGCAAAGGTATCCCCAGTTAAGAACTG
The DNA here is from genome assembly GCF_964194185.1 of Rhinolophus hipposideros. Classification (NCBI taxonomy): domain Eukaryota; kingdom Metazoa; phylum Chordata; class Mammalia; order Chiroptera; family Rhinolophidae; genus Rhinolophus; species Rhinolophus hipposideros. The sequence continues at coordinate 56,484,042 of NC_138049.1, read as the reverse complement.
GCAAGGTGAAAAAAGCCCAAAATTTCAGTTATTACACTCTTTCTCTCAAGTGGATATGATACCATAACCCTGCACACTTAAAATAGGTTCGAACTCTCCACAGTTTATATCTGCTCTTTCTCCATTTTGTTCTAAACCTTTTACATAATAGAAGACAATAAGTTATCTGTCTCTAATTTCTAATGAATTAAATGAGCAACACTGTAGCCGTATACTCTCTTCTCAGTCTCTCAGATCTAGACAAAAGAATATAGATCTAACTGCCATCAAATCAAAAATCAACCATTTAACAAAACAAACAAGGCCCTCAGTTCTTCAAAAGAACACTTTTGTCCTGGGTCGACATATTACCAATCCAAAAATGATTCTGCAGTTCCTGATAAGACTGTCATATATGTAAAATAAAGATACTCCCTGAAATCATACATTTAGCATTATAAGCCTAAAAGCTGAAATGCTTATTAATCTAGATTTTACTATGTTAAATTTATAGTAAATTTTCACTCACATTTTTCTCTAAAGTTAAGATGCCTGAATTGTTACTATATCTTTCACTACATTCTAAACCATCCATATTTACACACTTTTGCATTCTCCTTTATTTTTCACAACAAAGATAAAAGGTTTCATACAGCCCAAATCAGGTTTATTCATATGTTTATAAGATGAAAGGGAACAGATAGAAGGTTTAGGCCACAGAGAAATAAAAACAAAAACTTAAATTCTGTATAAAAACTTCTAAAGAAATCCTTCTCATTTCCCTTTATCCACTTCCTATTTTTAGTTAGCAACACGGTTTCAGTGAACAAAGGTATTCAAATTACTTACTTCCTAAAGAAGATTGAACTCTGGTGTTACAGACTAGGCACAGAAAAAGATTTCTTTTTCAAAGAATAAAACATTTAAAGCATAAATACCCTTAGTGCTATAATAAATTCTTTCCTGACCTCCTTCATACAGAGAAAACCATAAAAATAAAATAGTTTTCTGATATTTTAAAATCTAACAAAGCATAGGTAAGCATTTTAAAAAGTCCATTTTAATTATCCAGTTATTCACAATGTGAGTGATTGACAATAAAGTACTGATAGTAAATTGCTGGTGACCTATTTTCTGTATTTATCATAATTAATTTCAATATTAACACAAGTGTAACAAGAAAAGTTCTGAAGGAAGGTAGGACAAGACAGAGATACACTTGGAAGCCAACATGAATTATTTTTTAGCTAAATCACTGTCTTTCAGATTATTCTTATGATTATATGGAGAATAGTGATATAGCCAGTGTATTAGTATATTCCTATCCATCATGATACTATAGACTCAAACTCAGAAAATTTTAATAATATCAGAAATACATACCCATCACACTATACGTCAGTTGCAGCCCAGCACTGGAAATTTTTTTCCCCAAATAAGGTTTTATATATTTTAATATTTCACCAAGGTATTCTAAAGACTTTGTGACCATGGCAGATTTATCAGAAAGTTCCTGCAGATTCCCGTAAGTTACACCAACAGCCTATAAATAAGGAAAATCATGATTTAGCTTTCCAAGTTTTATACAATACAGACTTCAAAAAATAAAGATTAATTTCTCATTCTCTCTCTCTCTACACACACACACACACACACACACACACACACACACACACACACACACAAAACCACAACAACCCTTACATTTAAGCCTTCATCCTTAACTTTCCAATAAATGTTCACAACAATTAAAATGCAACTAAAAACAACATTTTTCTTTTATGGTTAAAATAAGAACAAAAAAATCAATTCACCAAAAATTATTCATACAAGATCTGACTCAGCAAAGTATTAATAAAAAGACACATGGAACTGATATAAAAGAAGCTTATAACTAAATCACATCGAGACTTCCAAACATCCTAGTATATAACTGAGAATTCAAAATCCTCAAATTCCTACAAGTTAGACCTACAAGCGAGGTTACCAATTCCATACAGGTTAAGACCTCTATAAAGTTCAGCTTTGTGATATGAATTGATTTCTCCCCCCAGAATTCTCTTTATGCGCCATTAGATGCCATTTTAGCTTTCTTAGAGGAAAAAAGGATGAGGTACCAACCAAGAACAGAGATGGCAAAATGGGGAGGTGATGGAGAGAAATGTAAGATGAGGCTGTAAGGAGAACAGTGAAGTGAGAAAAAGAGGAAAGGAAATAAATTGAAGAATAAGTTGACAAACGGTGAGAATAAGTAAGAAGTGAGAAATCACAGAATCGAGAAAAGACTGGCTAGAGATGGGTTAGAAGGTTTAAGGAGAGTGGTAAAGTTTTCAAACCATCACTGGGAACTTTTGGTGGATTTCCATGACCTAAACTGGACACAATGGCATCAAAACACAGTTACGTGATTTTTCTTTTGCTGCTCTCAGCAGATAAGTCAAAGGAGAGAAAGTAAGTCTTTGCATCAAACCAAGATAGAGTGTTTATAGGTGTGACCAAAAAACAAAGGATGGAAGATTGTGAGAGTGGTGGTAAGGGCAGTTGAAATGAGGCCCCCTCGGGCTTAAGATAAATTATCCAAGATGATACTAAAGTTAGCCATGTTGATAGTAAAATGTGGAATGGAGGAAAAGATAAGAAACTTAGTGAACTTAAGTGATTGATCAACTGTGGATTGGACAGATAAGAACAAGAAGAGACATACTTGATGAATCTTTTTTATTTTGTAAATTAAATTTATTGGGGTGACTCTGGGTGGTGAGCACACAATGTGATATATAGATGATGTATTATAGAATTGTACAGATGAATCCTCTTTTCGATTTAGCTCTGCCATTGGTTCTCTACACTTCTTTCCCTAGACCACAAGTTCTCAAACTTTTTGTCTTAGTTCTTTTTATACACTTAAAAATGGAGGATCTTAAAGAGCTTCCTATTATACAGGTTATGTCTATTGATATTTACCATATTAGAAATTAAGAGAAAATTTTAAATTATCAGTTCATTTAAAAATAATAAATATTGTATACTAACATAAATATACTTTTGATGAAAAACAACTATTTTCCAAAACAAAAAAAGAATTTAGTGAGAAGTGGCTTTTTAAAACATTTTTGCAAATCTCTTTAATTCTGAATATAATCAGTTACAACATGTTACAGATGAAAATAAGTTAGTCTCACAAGTATATGTAGTTGAAAGAAGAACAAGTATTTTAATAGATTTTTCAGATAACTGTGGGAACTCCTCTTTGATATTACACCAAAACTTGACAAATAGCATTTCTTAAATGTTAGTTATAATATGAAATCCAAAAACATGTCAATGAACATTTTGTACTATGCTATATTGGTCTATCTTGCTCTTAGAATGAATGTTTTATACCCATGCCTGCTTTCTGAAAAAACTGTCACTTGGGTTATTTAGAAAACATGCATGGGTCTAAAAAATGGGTCACTTGGAAAATTTGGGTTCCCTGAGTTATGCAGCTTCCCAGTCAATGCTGACACATTTCTTTATCCACATTAAAAAATCATATTGGTTAATACCCCACCATTGTCATTGAAAAAGTCTTTAAGTATCAAGAAGCTTTCAAGCTCATGATTGCAAATACAAGTTTTCCAAAATTCTAATTTTCTTAAAAGCCCAAATTATGTTATTAGCAACAACCACCATCAGCTGCTTTCTTTGAAGTGACAGGCTCATTTCACTCGTTTTTGAGAAAATGTCTGACAAATACACAAATCTGAATAACCATATTTTACCAGTTGTTCTACAGGATAAAAGCAGTCAGTTCAGTTTGCAACTCAAATTATCACATAACTGCTTTTTATTTAGACACTCATCTTGCTTTGGTACGCAGTAAAAGTGCTTCAAGTGCACTTTCCATTGTCATTCATGGAACATTAAAACGACATGAACTCAAAGGTCAAAAATCTAATAAAATAAATAATTTTACTGCTTCATTAAGGACATTCTTAAATAAAACTGGCTTTTTTTTCCTCTTATGATTGCATAACAGTGAAAAATTATAACGACTGCTATATAATCTTGGGCCATGGTGTTGATTTGTGCTAAAGCTTTTGCACTATTTGTGCAAATATCAACAAACTTTTGAGTAAAACTCCTGAAAAGGTATTAGTAAACCCCAGAGTCTATGAAACACACTTTTGAGAACCAGTGCCCTAGATCTCAATATTTCTCTACATTTAGCCTTAACCTCCTGAGATGACGAGATGTGCTATTTCTCAGTGTCTTGACTATCACTACTTACAAGTCATGCTGTCACTTCTCTGCAGAAAATAATTAACATAGTAGGCCCAAGCCTGCTCTCCTTAAAGAGACCTACTTGAAAGGTTTGCCCATGGCTGGTGTTTGGGATCATAGATTTTCCCCACCATTTCCTGATTGATTCTAAACTGTGTGTGCAAACAATATGAGGTGTGATCAAACAATACAGTGAATGTTTAAATTAAAAAAAAAAATGGTTATAACAGTAAAAGACACATTGTTATAAATCCCCCTCAAAATACTCCCCCTCACTTCAAACACAATGATCCCATCATTCTTGCTACTTTCTGAAGCAGTTCTGCAAGTCCTCTTTGGTGAGTGTCTTTAGTTGCACTGTCAGGGCTGCCTTCATGTCCTAAATCATTTTGACTTTGGGGAAGAGCCAGAAGTCACATGGTACCAGATCCATGTGGTGGATGAGGACACACTGTAATGCTTTTATTTGACAGAAATTGCCGTGTACCAGAAGCGATGTGTGACACAGAGCATTGTCGTGATGGATAATGATTTACGACACATTTTAAAACATACGTTCTCTCAACTGTAGCTCACACCCAACTGACTGCACTGAACAAGTTGAACCTTGTCACACACTGTTATTAAGGTTTGATGCATTACTTCGTGTATCGAAGATCCCTGCCTTTCCGTTGGATGGCACTCGGCAGCAGCATTCACCGTATTTTGTGATCACAACAGAAAGGCTCTGTGTCACACACTGCTTCTGGTACTGTGATTTCTGTCAAATAAAAACATTACAGTGTGTCCTCCTCTATCTTATTCACCGTATCTGACCCTGTGCGACTTCTGGCTGTTCCCCAAAGTCAAAATGACCGTGAAAGGTAAACATTTTGTATCAGTTCAGGAGATCGAGGCAGCCAGGGCAGCGCAACTAAAGGGACTCACAATGGAGAACTTCCAGAACTGCTTCAGAAAGTGGCAAGAACGATGAGATGAATGTGTTCAAAGTGAGGGGTAGTATTTTGACAGGTATTAATGGCAATGTGTCTTTTACTGTAATAAACTTTTTAAAATGTAAACATTCACTGTATTTTTTGATCAGACCTCATATATTTTATGCTGAATATCTGCTTCCCTTCTAAGAGTCTGGGATTTCGTAAGTGCTAGGCAAAGGCTGCTATGTGACCAGCTTCCATTAAAAACCTTGGCCAATGAGCTTTCTGATAGACAACACTTCACAAGTCCTTGCTGAAAGAATTAAGCACGTCCAGTGGGACAGCCAGGAGGAGACTCTTGGATGCTGTGCTTGGTTTCTCCGGACTTCACCCCATACACCTTTCCCTCTTTGCTGAATGCACTTTAAATCCTTTCATAAGTCACAGCTATGAGTACAACTATATGCTGAGTTCTGTTAGCCCTCCTAGTGAATCACCGAACCTGGGGATGACCATGGGGACCCCTAACACAAGTTCAAATGAACCAAGTTTAAAACTGAACTACTCCCCCACCCTAAATCATAATGTTCCTATTTCTCCTTAAGATATCATCATTCTTCTAGATAAATATAGATAGCATTTATTTCATATCTACTCAAAAATCTCATAATTCAATCTTCAGTTCCTTCTAAATCTCACTAGGGTTCTGGCCAATAGTTCTCCTGCACCTTTAATCTACTCTATTGTTACGAAGTTTCCAAAAAAGTCATTTAATCAAATCAGAACTACTCAAAATTTTATAAAGCCTTCAAACTGTTCACAGGATAAAATCCAAACTTCTTATACCAAGGTACTCTGAACTCTAACCTACTGATTGATCTATTAATTAACTGGCACTTAGTATATATGGTCTTTTATTACTATTTTAACCTCTTCGAATATCTTGTATTCTCAGACAAGTAAAAGTTCTTTAAGATCAAGGACTACTTCTTTTGGTTTTTCAAATCCCTAAGAGATCCTAACATAATATCATCAGCATTTAGCAAATAATTATTATTTAGTGATTGACAAAAGAATAATTAATATGGACTGGGTTGAATTAAAAGAGCCTTTGAAAATGATCAGTGGAATAATACATGACTCCTACCCCCCTTTCTGGTCCAGGATGGTTCCTAGCATAGGTGTTTAATTAATGTCAGGTTGAGAGCCAATCAACGACTATATAAAAAGCTCACAGTAATGTGTATTTTACATCTGCATATACTACTACTAAATATTTTTAGGATTTATATAACATCTCTAATTGTCACACAATTGTCCTTTAACCTAATAGAAACCAATAGAAGAATTTACATTTATGAAAAGAGCTTATGGGTTGTAATTATTTTCAATGCAGTTAATACCAACCGTTTTGTGAGAAAATAAACCAACTTTTACTGTGAATAGCTTAGAAAAACACAAATTCAAACACATTAACAACCTTGGCTATAAAGTAAAGACCATCACATAAGATAGATTCCTATAAAATTAATAATTGAAGATAAAATGTTGAATGGGACTATTTATTATAGAGACAAACAAATGGATTGAATTTTAAAGCCCCAATCACACTATTATATGAAGTATTTGGTGCTTATGCTGAATAGACTAAAATTTTACTGTAAAATTTACACTGCTACAGGATGGTTGACATCAGTTGGAAGTATTATGGACCACATACAAGGAAATTTAGTTCCCAAGTACCTGAAGAATACTGTTAATCCAGCAATTTCAGCAACAAGCTATTCCTACAATTTAGGTCAGCCTTAGTGCAAGGCTTTCATGTAGCATTCTTTCCTCTTATTTTTCATTAAATGTAATTCTTCTGCTGTCTTTAAGAGTGAATTGTACCATACCTTAGATTCACATTTTTATTCTTCCAGAACATTATAGTATCAGGCATCCAATAACATGAATCAATTTTAAAAAATTCCTGTTCTAGAAGGACGTTATGAACAATTTCAAGTTTTTTTGAAAAATGATTGTAACTGATCTAGACAACTATATTAATAATTGAAAAATACCTCAAAGAATCGAATAAGTGCTTTTTTGGGGTCTTCCGGGATGGGTAAACATTCAACTTGAGACTTTGCGAAAATATTCTTTACTTCTGAGAGTTTAAACAGCAACCTCGTCAGTTCAGCCAACTGTTCCACGTACTCTTTTTCTATTAAAATAAAATTACGTTGATATTTACATAATATTTTTATTATATAAATTTGTTATATACATAAATGAGAAAGCAGGAAATGTAGCGTTCTTCATTAAAATACTTTTCTTTTAAAATTCAAATTTCCAAATAATTAAAAACTGAATTAAGTTTCCCTAACTAAGGAAAGGTTTTATTACACTTTAAAACAAAAAACATGTACTTGTGAACATCACAGCCCTAGAAGTTATTAATGTAAAGCCACCTCATATAATAACATAGCAAAGCAAATTTGGAGCATTTTTTTTCAGTCCAGCCATTCTGTGATTTATAAATGTTCATACAGAATAGCTTTAGGGAAAGGAATGTCTTACAGACAACCAGAAATGTAAGGGATATCTAAAAAAAAGTACAAGTATAACTCAGTGACTAATAGTAAAACAGAAGAGAGGAAAAATATGTAATATAAATTGGGAATTATTCATAATTGAATAGTTTTCTTTTTAGGGTTTTCAGTGATATCTGGTTATTTACTTCCTATTTCTAATTTCTTTGTGATTAGTTTCTTCAAAGTAAAAAAATAAATAAATAAATGCTTGTCACCCAAGAGTTAGTTTTTGTTCCTGACTTCCAAGGAAACGAATTCTTTTATCTTTACAGGACAGAAATTTGTCATATATAATAACAGGAAAATAACAAGAAAAAGAAATAGCCTGTAAAAAGAAATAAATTTCTGTTTATATTCATACCTAATTACAAATATATTTTTTATCTTTTCTCTTAACTTATATAACAAAACAGGAAATGTTAAACATATATAGCTATCTAGATAGCAAAACGCCTGCAATACTTACCTACTGACTGTTCGGAATTTATATCAATGAATAAATCATCAGATACATAGAGGTTGTTTATATACATTTGCAAAATGCAACGGATCCATGATCTTACAGTTAAGGCTTGAAAAGATACACAGCCTGACTGAGAAAGTGCTTCACATAACATGCTGTAAAGATAAATTGATGGATATTAAAAACAAAAACAAAACCCGACAATAAGTTCCCTGAATACAGAGATTAAGAAATAAAGAAAAACATTCTAACACCCCCCACTTATTGGCCTTACTTATTTTACAGGCAAACACAACTAATACAGACAGGCATTGCTGAAAATGAACACTACAGATACACACAAAAATATATTTTAGATAAATATTCTTGCTTTTATTTGTCATGTTCTGATTTTTAATTTTCTTGTTCCACTGATGGCATATGTTTATGGTTTATGCCTAGGGAACTAGGTAATGAAGAATATGGTTAAAGATGGAAAGCATGGGAGGGGTTTATAACTAGCTTGTTGAGATGATAATGAAGGGAATGACAAGTGGAATAAAAAACAGTGGTCCTTAGAGTGAATAAACCAAGAAGCTGGTCATGACCATATACATAAGAAAAAAGTTAAAGACATAAAGACAAAAAATATTTCTGTGTGGGTTTCCTGACCAATCCCATTCTTGCCCCTTCCTTTCCTGCTCCCCACCAAAGAGGCTGTCATTATTAAAGAATTCCAAAACAAGATCTGACCAAAATAAAAAAAAATAAAAAAAATTATTTCTATGAAGCCCAGGGCTTGGCTAATTTGATTTCTAATCATTTTATAAGTGGAGGTAGAAAGGATGAGGATGTTCTTAGCTAACTATAAAGTATTATATAAAGTCAGAAATTTTAAAAATACATATAAATGTAATTCTAGAAATACTGTTTTAAAATACTTTGAATATTAGTGGCCATAAAAATAGTACACAATACAGAAGAACTCAGATTGGTAATGTATTACCTATACAACTTTCCAAAGCTATTTAACATCTTTGCATTTCAGTTGCTTCGAATGCATTTCAGTTGCTTCAAATGTTACTAATACACTAATAGTTTTTTAAAACTAAAATAATTTTGGATAATTTTAGCAAAGGTGTTTAACAAATAATATAAATGTTTTTTGTTATTACAGAATTCTCAAGTTCAATGGAATCTAAAAGTAATCAAATTAAAGTTGAACTCCTTTACTTTACAATTGAAAGCCAATGAGAAATGACTTAATGACTGTTGAAAGAACTTCCTTTTGAGAAGACACCTTACCAGCTGCATCACTCTTCCTTTTCACTGACTCCCAGCTTGAACAAGAACTACAATGGTCTCTTAAGTTGGTATATTTATTTTATTTTCCCTTATCTTAATATTCTTATTCAAATATTCCTGATTACTCTGTATTATTTCTATTTTAACTTTGTTTATTGTATATTTTTACTATTGGGGTTCCTCCGATCTCTCATGTATTGTGGCAGGAGATACTTATAGATAAGGAAACCAATGTTCAGGGTAGTGCGGTGTCTTATTAACGATCACCCAAATTAAGAGTCAAAGGTTTAAAAATCTAGCTGTGAAAAGGAAAGCTATCATTAAATCTAAAACTTCAATAACATGTCAGTGTCTTGCAAATTCAGCAATATTAATTGCATAATTTCTTTCACAATGTTGAGTGCAGAAAGGTCATTTCAGGATGGGAATGTGGCAGTCCTACAAAACCAGTTTTGAAAAAGGGCTTAAGCAGCACCATTTTTTTTCTTTTCTTTTTTTTAAAGCAGCCCATGAAACGTAAGTTAGACTTCCTACTATACTACTGGCAAGATGTTGATAAACCTAAAAGCAAGAAACTGCCAAAATGAGACTACTGGTAGTAAAAGACCAGTTTCTTTTGTGAAAATTCTTACTTACTGTAAAATTCATACTGAAAATTCATACTGAAAATTTACTGAAAATTCATACTGACCTGTCATGAGTTTACATTACTGTGCATACCTGAAAGAAAATACTTACCTATTTTGGAGGAAATGACTTAAATATCTTGCCACAACTTGGGGCCAGATGATATCATCCCAACCAAAAAGTTGTATCATTGACAGAACTGGTTGAGGCTGAACATCTGACGGGGCAGTACTGGGCATGTCCATCGCAAGCAAAGTAAAATCTAGATTTAAAACGAGAGAAACTTATGGTGAGAAAATTGTTAAAACTCTTTCCCTTCCCCAAGTTATAGCAATTATGATTTTAAAAAAAATCAGCACTGAAGAATAAAATGTCACATTTAGAAACATAGAACAAAAAGCTAAAACTAAATTAAATTTATATTGTCAAAATTTTTTCTGGGGAGATCCTCTAGCCCTCCAAGAGAGGGTCTAGAATAATTTATCTCAGCATTATTGCTATTAATCTATAATGACTCCCTCAAATTGCAAATTCTAAACCTGATTTTCTAATGCGCCTTCCTCATTCAAAAAACCCATTTAAAAATATTTCTAGCATCTACGCTTCTCCAGTGGAGCTAATTTACCTGCCACAGGTGAAGAGTTTACTCTTATTGTAGACACTGGGCATTGTCTTCTATTAAACATGGATCTCCTACGAAAGAATCTATGGCACTCCACTTCCTTAGGGACCAACTAGCCTAGGAACTAGAAGTCCTTAATTAACCATGTTAAATAAATATACTTTATTTTGGGATTTCCTGGGGAATCCCCAACTTAATTTGTATTATATTAATTTTTTTCAATAAATTCCTTATTAAGCACTGCCTCCAAGCAGCTCTCTCAAATGATGACTATTTATTTATTCGCCCACTCCTCTCATACCACTTGACCTACAGGTAGGGTGAGTTTACTTCTTGGTCCACATTGCTGTTTCTAGATCATTCTCCCTTCCTCCTCTTACACCTCCAGCTTTGATTCTTACGTCATCAGATTATACCAGCCACTAACTCTTCTTGCTGCATTTTCCTACTGCTTCCTAGTTCATCTACACTCATTCTTTGAAGATTGTAGCTCACTATCATACTCTCTAACAGCACTCTTGTCATAATCCTTGAAGATATTTCTCCCAATATCCTGGCCTCTCAGTTTCTTGAACTCATTCTCCTCCAATGAATCTATCCTCCACTTTACTTGAGTCTTTCACTCCCATGGTGATACCAAGAGCGTGGCATTACCAGGAGGTACAATCTATCCATAATTTCAACTTCGAGGACTCCATTTTCTGGCACAAAACTCGTTTTCCAACTCTTTTCCTCTACGTCCCCAACTGCAACAATTTTTTGATTCTACCAGGACCTACAATTCATTGATCTGATAACCTTTTCCTTGTCCCTCACTGCCTTCGTGCTTTCCTTTCCCTTTTTAGGCAGCTTGACTGCATGTCCACTAGGCACATTTTTTTAAAGATCAACTCCCTTGCTTCTTACTTGATTCATTGTACTTGCCTGGAAACACCATCTATTTAATTCTAACTCTTGGTTATCTCCCCACATGCACCTGCACCAGTACAAATGGCTAATGAGCCACCACGCTGACTGATCTCACTTCGAATTTATGACTACAAACCTTAAGTGGGCCCTTAGAGCTGGCCGGCATTCCTACCACATTTCTCTAGACCATTCAGCCTTTTATTCTACTAGGGGACTATTGCATACCTTCTCTCCAACATCAGCCAGCACCTCTTCCCCATCTCCACATCCAGCTGATGCCCTAGTTACTACATCACAGAAAAATAAAAAACGTAAGAGGAGAACCACCACAAGCTCCTACCACATCTATCCAGCCCCCTCCACCTGGGCGCATTTTCTCTGCTTTCTCTTCTGTTACCACAGATGATGTGAGACCAAGTCCTCTATGGGATCCCATTTCTCCTGGGCAATGAAACACAAGTGACTCTTGCATCATCAATTTTTCCATCACTCTAGAACATTCCTGTCAGCATTATAAATATGCTGAAATTTCTCCCATGTTACTTAAAAAAAAATATATCTTTGACCCCACTTACCCCTCTAGCCAATATCCCCATTTTTCTACTTCTCTTAAACAGTGATACCCAAAAAGATTTATCTACATTTGCAGCCTTTAATTCCTCTTCTCACATTTTCTCTTGAACCATCTTCAGTCAGGCTTTTGCCTCTAACACTACATCAAAACCACTCTTCAAGGTCATCAGCAACCTCACTCTTGCTAAATCCAATGACCAATTCTCAGGCCTCATCTTACTTGACTAATTAACAGCATTTGAACTGCCGATCACTTCCGCTTCCTTTAAATGCTCTGTCATTTTGATTTCCAGGACATTGCACTTTCTTGGTGTTCCTCTTTCCCTCACTGGTACTCCTTTCTTGGTTCCTCTCTACCCTACAAATCTGAATATGGGATATCCTAGAGCCCAGTCCTCAGACATCTCTTTTCACCAATACTTACTCCAGTGGTGATCTCATCCAGTTCATAGTTTCCAAATTCAAACCTCTAGCTTGCATCTCTTCCCTCAATGCTAGACTCATTATCCATGTGCTTACTTAACATCTCTATTGGATTTTAATAAATATCTAAAAAAATATGTCCAGTTATCAAAATTCTAGTCTTCCCTCATAAAATGTGCCCCTGCCACAATCTTCCTCATCTCAGTAAATGGGGAATTCTCTCTTTATCTATTTGGCTTACTATATCATACTCACTTAGAAAATTCTATCAGTTCTACCTTTAAAATACTTTCTCTACCTTTGGATTGGGAACCTGACCACTTATCACCACCTCTACTGCTACCACTTCAGCCCAAACTGCTCATTTCTGAGTTGTTACAATAGTTTCCTAACCAGCCTCCTTGCTTCTCCCCCATTACCTCTCTGTAGTCTACTCTCAATCTAGCAGCCAGAGGGATCATATTACTCATCTGCTCAAAACTTTGCAACAGATTCCAATCTCAGAGTGAAAACAAGTCTTTATAACTGCGTGCAAGGCAGAACACAAACTAGCTCTCTATTACCTATTGACCTCATAGATCTCTGACTACTCTCTCCCTTTCCTACACCACACGAGCTTTTACGGCTTCCCTGTAGTTCCTCAAACACACCATACATGCTCTTGCCTCTGGACGTCTGCACAGCATTGGTCTCTCACCTCCTGTAGGTTTGCTCAAATGGGGCTTACTCAGGCCTTCCTGACTACTCTACTTAAAATTAAAATCTGCGTCTGGCCTTCCCTATCCTTTTCTATATTTTTATTTTTCTCCAGAGCACTTATTATATATTCTATATAACATATTACACATTTTACTTTATTTATTGTTCTCTCCCCCAACTAGACTATAAGCTCCATGAGAACATATACGTGAGAAAAAGAACTGAGTCCTTTCTTCCTACTGGTATACCCTTAATGGCAAAAAAAAAGTGGCTTTCACTTCCTGTTTTTTTAATGCAGGAATTTTTTTTTTCCTCCGAACTTATCTTTATTTCAAAACAAATCCCAAACCCACAAATATTTTGCTTCATCTTTATAGACCTCTTTCAGCACCTAGGACAGCACTGATTACAGTTGTGTGATAATCATTTTAGTGGACTGACTGGGAGTTGGGATGATGAATGGAAGAAAGATAAGTCATATTGGCTACTAATGACTGCTTTGGTTACACCGATTGAATATCAATATTTATTTTCATAGACATTGCAGTGGTTGGAAAACCGTTGCCCTATCATAATTCTTCAATCTATCATTGTAAAGTTTTAATTATGGATGTGCTACAAACAAAATTCAAGATCTTTTAAAATTTATATCATTCAGTCTTTTGTGTGGCGCTTTTAACTCTGCCCTCATCATTCACACAGAATAAAATAAACCTTGGTTTAGATTTTAGTTTTTTTAAAGCATTACAATTAAATACATTAAATACCAGCATATACATTGCACTTTAAATACATGCAGACACCATAATGATCTCTGTCTACTCTAGTACTTGTTATTTTGGGCAAAATATCCCTTTGAGAAAGATAACGACCTCTTTTTAGAAAACTGAACATAATGTACATATATTCAATTTCTTGCCTACAGCGTCATGTGATTCAGAGTTCTTTAAAGCCTAAGGACACATCATTAGGCTAATAATCAAATTAAGTAAAAATTACAACCTAAAATAGAATCTAGAATTCAAAACAATAACTTTCTATATATTTGATGCTATTCTCATTTCATCTGCTTGGTGTTGAAGTGGAATTCCTGCTACACTCTTTTGCTCTTTATACAAGTAACTTAACCTGATACCTAGATATCTACATACGAGTATATAAGCTGAAAGTAAGCTACTTGGACTAGAAGAAATCAAACGCCACTTTACTTTCCAAATATGGCATGCATAAGAAAAGTTTATGTACGTTCAATATATTTTAAGATTGAAAATTATCTTTTATTTTTAGCAAATAATCACTTAATTTTTACCTTTATTGAGAGGAAAATAAACAAGCCAAAGAATCCTAATTTTAAAATATGTAATTCTTTTCATTTTTCTGGTTGTCAAAATATTTATTACACTGTAATAAAATAAAGGTTTGTTCTCAAGCAAATGGAAGAAAAAACTGACAGGGTCTGCAAAACGAGAAACGAATTGCAAAGCTGACCTGCAGCTGCATCCGCGAGTTGGGGGAGAGGCACTGTTTGTGACATCCTCTGACTCTTCAAAAATGAAAAGAAATGTCTCCACAGTGCGCTGGCGACTGCTGCCAGGTGGCGCTCTTTAGCCGATAATGAAGACTGCACATTGAGGTCCACATTCTCCTTTTGAAGTTCCCGACACAATTGTTGATGCATATTCCTAAAACGAAATAGAAATATAGCTAACACCCAAAAACGCTTACAAAAATCTTCTTTAAATGCATTTTGGACTTTTAACATTTATACCATATGAAAACTGAAGGACCATTTTATATAATTAAAACCTTTATATGCTAAGACATTATGCATTTCTGGTTATTTGATGGGTGAATGATGGCATATTAAGCACCATAAAGTTAATGTTAATTACGAATGTCAACCATTAATTATATGCTTTTTAATATGTCAGATCCAAATGAGAAACAGGCAGCTTCAGAATGAAGGTCTGCATTTTGCAACTCACTCTGTCAAGTGATGTTACTTACAATCTAGACATGAAAACAATTTTTTAAACCATTTTCTCCTGAAAGCTTTAGGACATTGATGTATCAAGAGGAAAGTAAGTATATCTGGCGCATATGTGGTATTTTAAATTAAAATATTTTCCTTGTTTATAAAAGACATAGGCTTTGTGCTAAAATACAAATGTGTAACAGATACAATCTTAGCACCTTGGTCCAAAAAGATGCACAGCCATTTTCACATAGTGTACAACACCTCACAGGAAAGTCATTCTGCTCCATAAAATAATAGAACATGAATGCAACACTGCCTCAAATTTTGATTCATCGTTTGCTCAATTTCTTTTTCTTAATTCAACTGAAAATTTAGACATGTCTAGACATTTGCAGAAATATAAGAAGGGGAAAGACTAACAGCTTTTACCATGATCTCGATTATAAGGCATTTACACAATATGCCTAGTAATTAATAATATTATTTAAAACTAAGTGTGCAAGCATGATATTACTCCTATTTCTCTTTATACACTGTCATATCAATTGAGAGTACACACAAATGCATGTACACCATCACCAAAATTTTCTATCTTTAATTAAAGAAAAAAAGCAGTGAAAAATAACCGATGGAGCTAAGGAAGAAGACTTTCTTTGATAGTGGTAGTATTCCATTAAGAAAAATAATTAGTACTTTGAAAAAAGAAAGAAACATTCTTGATATTTTAAATTAGTTTATCTAGAGGAAGTGGACACAGAGCTAGTATATGTACTTAAAACAATTCCACAAAAGGATCAAACTGTTTGTAAGACTACATATTAGTACTTTTCACATAACTACACGTAAGCAAATATTATAAGTATAAATTATATAACATTTGGACTCTGACCCTTTATGGTGGAATTCTGTATAATCATGAGGCACTACTTATTACTACTTGAAGTACAGGAAAAAAGTGTACAAATGCCTGGGGAAAGAATATCATAGCAAGCACTTCTCATAAAAGCTAACCAAATATCTGCTATGCTGTCTCTGTGTAAAAACCTGCCTGAAATGCTTTCAACTTGAACTAGTGGCTAGAGAACCATTTCAAGTCCTTTAGCTTTAAGATGAATATCAAACCACTAAAATCTGTTTGGCAACTAACTCAATTGCGTACATCAACACAGCAAAGTTCATGAATACATTTCAGCACACTGGATCCAAGTAAAATAATACTACCATTTGCACAACCTATTTATAGCTTTTTCAAAGTGTATTGGTTTCAAAGAATAATAAGTAACTCATTGTACTTGGGTAGGTTGGATTTTGCCCACTATTTCAAATAGACAAGCCATGCTCTTCACTAAAACCTATCCCGTAGGAAGGGGTTATCATTTCTGATCATCCTCTATGTGCCAGAAATTCTTTAAAGTAAAAATCACAACAATTCTATGAGACAGGTATCATTAATCCTGTTTATAAATGATGAAGTTGATAGCAAGATAGTAAAATAATATACCCCAAAGTCACATGACTAAGAAGTGAGAAGGACTGGCCCCGAAATCTGAAGCCTGTACTTTTCCTTATACACTATGACACACACCCTTATGCACTAAGTCACACACACACACACACACACACACACACACTTGAAACACTGATAGATTTTCTGCTCTCCCTACTTGGGTTGAAGAAATTTCAGCAAGCCTAAGAAAAGAAGCTGGAAAAGCCAGGTGTAGCTTTGCCTTATGAATAGGCAAGGACAACACCACAATTCTGTACTAGAAGACTCTAGAAGAAGAGATACCAAGAAAAATGCATTCAAGACAATATTTAAAAAGGCCAACAAATGTGAATCCCTTTTGACCTCTCCACAAAAAAATGTTGAGGTACCAGGGAGTATAGCTAGGAGTTACTATGGAGATCTGATTCAGAGCTCTGAAAAAAACAAATCACTAGGCACAAAGTTAAAACTAGAAATTGCACCCTCCAAGGTAAGTGTTAACACAACAAAAACAAGTTCCAATAAAGTGTAAGACATTGACCCCAAAACAGACTTGTTTTGGAAATGTGCAATCCACTTAATATTTTGGTTTGAAAAGAAGCTATATATCCTGGGAATCCGCAAAATACTTTCTGTTCCATAGTTTGTATGTTCAAGAAGTATCAGTCTAGATAAGAAAAATGATAATCTGCTATTTTAACACAAAACAAAGTTGTTTAAGACCTTGTAATAATTGCTGTAACATGAAGAAATCGGAGTGGCAAATGCAGGAAATGCCAAAGATTTACTGTAACGTGGGACTGAGGGAAGAATCAAATTTCTGCACTGTAGCCAAAATAGTTAGAAATATCCCATGCAGTCATAGGTAATTTTTAAAATTACATTTTCTGTACCCGAAAACTAACTACACAAAGACTACAGAAAACTAGGTAGTATTAGATGTGACTGCGTCTCTACTGTTGGTACACTGACAAAAATGCCAACACTGAAAGAAGCACTGTTACTAGAGATAACAATATAAAAGAAAGCACAAACAGAAAATATATAAAGAACATGACATAGTTCTAGACGTCATGGCTATTTTATGAACCATTTTCTACCTTCTTGAACAAATAGAAACATATAAAAGTAAATTCATTGCACAAAAGGTAAAATGTGATTTCGAGTCAAAAACAAAAGGAAATATCACAAGAGATGTAGAATCTCCCAACACCTGGAAAATGCTGTGAATAAGGACAAATTTAACATGGATTAAAATCATTTTGGAAAGATACTCATGTAGAAATGTACATGCATAACGCGACCACTTCCATTTTAAAAGATGCAATATAGTATAGCAGAAAATAAAATTTGCCAAGTTATTCACATTGCAGCTCACATAACAGAAACAAGAGTAACACCCATTATTTACTGGTATTTACCATGTGCCAAACACTATGCTACGTATTTTATAAGATTATTTCTCACCCTCTGAGGTAGGTACAATTATTATTCAAATCTTACAAATGAGGAAATTGAAGCAAAAGTAATGACATGTTGGGTAACACAGCTGGTTATTAGCAAAACTACTCAGGGCTGTGTGACCTTGAAAAAAAAAAGAGTAATTTCCCAATTTTTGTTTGAAGAATCAAAAACGGGAACGATCATTTGCTATATCCACTATTAGGTTTGTTATGAAGACCACATGAAATAACGTTCTCGAAAGTGTTTAGAAACCTATCATTACATTATGTAAACACCCAAACTTTTACATACTCAGTTATCCAGGTCTTCTTATTCTTCTATTTTAGCTCTGGAACCCTGCCTCCTTTGGCTTACCTTATTATGTTCAAGCGCATTCCTGATTCCTGAATGCGACTGTTCTTTTGTCACTCATTCTAGTTTTTGCTTTCCTGTTTTTATCTTCCTACTACTTCTTGTGATTCCACACATTCATTTATCCATCTTGCCCCCTGCCATTCCATCCCTAAACAGACAAACAAATGTACTAGCCCTTCTATCATATGAGAGGCGCTGAACCCTCCACCTCAGTGCTGCTACCTGCCCGCCTGGTCTCTCCGGTATGTTCCTCTCTGATAATTTGGGCAGGCTTATGGAAATACTAGACTACTATATCCTAATATGCTCGTTTCTCCTATAACTGATAATTATGGAACAAGGTATGACATCCTGTCCACCACGTTCCTGGTACTCCTAATTTTCTATGTAATACTTCTAATATATTATGCTTCAAAAATTTAAAGAACAGTTGTCTACTGGTGGACCATGCACCACACAAAAAAGCATAATATAATAAATGTGACTGATAAGACCTAAGAGAAAGCAAGGGATTAACAACAATAACTGAATTCCTTTTATAGCTCTACTCCAAACCTGGCAACTTTCTTCAATCTATTATTAGTGAAAAATGTAATGGGAAGTTCTAAGTTAAAAAGTTGTTCTAAACCATTATGAGTAATTATTCCAAGTATCTGATTGCTCTAATAGAAAAGTGGATGGGAATCCGGATACTCTACGACCACTTTTAGATTCAGTTAAGCCCTAGGCACTTTAAATCCTCTTGTCATTCTTGTTCACATCTGTAAAACAGGGCTATAATCTGCTTTAGTACGCAGAAAGAACATAACCAAAGTAATGACATGACTACAAAATCCCACAAAGTTTTAAAGCTGGCAGGTACCCTAGAAGTCACTGGATTCAATTGTATCTTCAAAAAATGAGGAGAAAAAAAATACAGCCTCCAGGTACAAAGAGACTTCTGCAAAACTTCCCTGTAAGATAATGGTCGCTTGAGTCTTCACACCCAGTTCTGTGCATACCCAAGTTACCAAGGAGAGGCAATAAGCAGAAACCAGGCTGGCAGGGAGCAACCCAGACATACCTTGCAAAGTGCCCCTGTAATAGAGGCCTCAATGCACCTGTGTGTGGTGGAAGGGGTGAGTGAGTGGTGGATGACTGAATGCACGTAGGCGATCGAGGCAAGAGGTCTTTGGCTGTTTTGAGTGTTCACGACTACGACAAATACAAAGCACAGCACTGGAAATGACGCTTCAGACACATACATTGCACCATCAAGAAATAAAGGGGCTCCTGAACGTGTGAGCAAAATTAACCAAATGAGCACTTACCTAAGACCAGCTCACAACCCTGGAAAACTCCTGAGACTTAGTTTTTCATCTGTTAAATGAGAATAATGCCCTCCTATCCTCCACGGAGCTACTAACAATTTAGGTTTACCTAAATCACGCCATTTAGGTAAAAACAATTTGTAGACTATAAGGCAAGATAATATGCCTTTTAGTTGCATTGCTACTGCTTCTACGTCCTGATAACCAAGTCCATAGATGCAGGAGAACATTATCTAGAAAGACACGAGCTTTAGAGACATGCATACCACAGTACAAATCCTACTCTGTCACTACTAGTTGCACTTCCTCATCTGTTGTAAGAATTCTTCATAAGACACATTCAATAAGTAGAACAATTATTATTTATTGTTGGCTAGAGAATCAAAAATTATTTGAGAATAGATGTGCCAGCCCTATTCTACATCTTTGACCTTTATTAACTAATTTAATCCTGTAGGTACTATCATTATCCCCATTTTATGGACAAGGAATCTAAGTACAGAGAGGATAAAAAATTTGGCTCATACTGTTAGTAGCGGCACAGCCAGAATTTGAACCCAGGCAACCAATTTAGCTACCATGAAACAAGTATGCTACAGCTACCTCACATACCATTTTACTACCCAAATAAATAATACATGTTTTAAATGTCACATTGCTGTGTGTATTCATTCCTATGCCAAGTTCCTAATAAAGGAAGTTTCAAAGTAGTATAACACCCAATCCCAGGTGGCATACCAGATATGCAGACACTAAAAGTTGAAAGCTTCTGGGGAGTATAGACTATTCTATTGGGATCTCAAAGGTCAATGACGTGACAATTTGAAAATTTCCTATGACGAAAGAGAATAAATCAGGAACCCAGTGTTAAGCCTTGCAAATCAATCATGCTTGTAACAAAGCTGCTTTATGGTTTTACAGAATAATACTAGTAAAGTATTTAAAGCGAGGTTGTTTGCCCCATCCCCAAAATATGGTATCGTATGAAAACATGTCAATTAAAAGTGATTATTCTTATAATTCTATTAGTCTCCCATTATATAGAAGATTACAGGTCTCAAATCACTGAAGTTTTTCAGTGATATGTCACTGCACTTTATAGTACATCAATAACAAAGATCGACCTCGGTCATTCTCAATCTTGACTACCATCATCTGTGGTAGTCTACAATCATCTGTGGAGCTTTTTAAAAATACTAACATCCTGGCCTTACTAAAGATCTTAACTGCATCTTCAAGTTTGGGGCCTACACTTATCACTTGTTTTAAAATTCGGACTCCGTAGGTCTGGGGAGGAGCCTGAATGACACCTGTATTAGGCAGATGCTGCTAGCCCCCAGACCACACGTTAAGCAGTCACTTTCTTGGCTTTTCTCATCTATAAAATGGGGACAATAACAGCACCTACAGGATTAAATAGGTTAAAGTAAAACACTTAGAATAGGGCTGACACATATATTCTCAATAAATAGTCTCTGATTTTCTGGACAACAAATACTTCATTTATTGAATATGTCCTATTTAATTCTTGCAACAGATGAGGAAATGGCCATACAACCAGTAGCCCATGGACCCCAATGAGCAGCAAGACCATACATAATTCTTTACTGAAGGAGCGTTGAGAACCATTCCCCTTCTCTATAGGCCTAAGTGTAAAACAAAGTATAAGTTTTATACTAATTCAGAGAAGAAAGATCATTGAGGGAAGCAGAAGGAAACGGGCATGGAAGTAATTCCCAAAGGACACATGAAGGGCTGGATAGGTGAAAAGGAGAAAAGTAAAAGCACAAAGGCATATACAATGCATTCATTTACTCTCCAATTCAACACATATTGCAAATGTGCTAGGCAGTAGAAATACAAAGTTAACAAAACAAAGTCTAGGCCCTGCTGGAGCTTATATTCTCACAAGAGACATAATTAAACATAGGTGTGTAACAGCTCAGGTGGTGGTAAGCTTTAAGGATAAAAAAGAATCAAGGTACAGGGATAATGAGTGATGGGAGCTAATGTTTCAACTAGGATGATCAGGAAACACCTTCGGAGAAGGTGACGTCTGAGCAAAGGCTAAAAAATAAGTGAGGGAGAGAAACACATGCATATATGGGGGAGAGCATTCCAGGGAGAGGAAGCAGCATGCACAAAGTTGTTGCCAAGGCTTGTAGTTTCATAGGCTCAATGAACAACAATCAGGAGGCCAGCTGGCTGAAGCACCAGAGATGACAGAGGAACAGCAGATGAATTCAGAGGTAGCTGGGTTCCAGATCATGGAGGATCTTGTAAGCCATGGGAAGGACTTTGACTTTGGATAAAATCAAAGTGGATAACAAGCCACAAAAGCAGAAGAGCAACACAACTGACACCTCAAAAAGAACAAAAGAGCAAGATGATGAGAGAGGGGGACAAAAAGTAACCACTCTGATTATAATGGAGAATTTTTATAGTAGCATTATAAGGCAATACATTTAAGAATAGAAAATAGGTCCCTATTTGTTAAGTCATATGTTTTTTTCAATTCCCTTTGCAAGTGTCGGTCACTAAATTGGATGCCAGAGATACAAAAATGATTACGACAGATCCTGCTGAGGGGTGGGGGTGGGAGGATGTTTCTAAAGGTAGGAAGGAGCCACAGATAGATTTTGAACTGAGAAATGGCATAGTAGAAACGGTGCTTTGGGAAACATGAACGTGGTTATGGCAAACAGAATGGGTTAGAGGAAGAACTGACTAGAGACAGGAGGGACCAATTCGGAAGCTTCTGTAAACATCTCGGGATGAGCTAATGCATAATTTGAGCTACTTTATGTTGGAAAAAGAAAGCTAACAGTAATTACTTGATATTTTGTGAAAGAAAAAGGAGCAATCTATGTT
This sequence comes from Rhinolophus hipposideros, assembly GCF_964194185.1. NCBI lineage: Eukaryota > Metazoa > Chordata > Mammalia > Chiroptera > Rhinolophidae > Rhinolophus > Rhinolophus hipposideros. Next base: position 56,461,241 of record NC_138049.1, on the reverse strand, counting down.
ATTACTAAGGTTTGGGGAGATGGAAACAAAGGTAGGAGGAACAGTTAATTACTACAGAAGGAAAGTATAATTCAATTTGAAACAGAAAATTTAAATATCAAAATCCGAAATGTTTTTGGAAATCTGGACTAAGAGTCCAAGAGTTAAATTCTGACTCAGGAATCACTCTGTCTGATAGTTCAGCTCATTTTAACGAACATTTCAATATCTATTAATTAATTACATGAAGTACTGTATTACAGGCTCTCAAAGAATGCACAATTAAGTGCTGAGCCAGAGGTATAATGCATGAAAAAAGACCATCTGTTTCAACTGGGGGTGGGAGGACAGTCGTGGATGAAGACTTTCTGGAGTAAACATGCCATTACTAAGTTATAGAAGTTGTGTTAGCTAACTGAAAAATAAAAAGTCTCAGAAAGTTGAAATAATATGAGTAAAGCATGGTGACATGAAATTGCATGGTGGACAAGGAAACTCACGAACAATTTAGTATTGACAGAAGATGGAAGGTCAAGGAGCAGAATAATGGAAAATGAAACTAGACTATGATGAGGATCAGGTCATGAAGGGCTGTGCCATCAAAAAAGTTAGAGCTACAAGTGAACAGTTCTTTCAGGTGGAGAGAATCAATGGAGATAAAACCAGCTTACATACCCAACACATATATTCCCAATAGTTTGTTCCCAGTATAACCTAGAACTTACAAGGACTACCTTATACATTCATACATTTAAACACTCTGTGTAACTGTCTCACCTAAAATAGCAAATTATGTATAGAATTCTCATACAAGAAAAAGGAGATGAAAAAAACAAAAACAAACTTATGAATTCATGGTCATAAAAAGAAATCAGAATATATTTATTTGCAATATATGCAATAATGTGAACAGAATATTTATGAAAATAGCCTTTGTTTTGGAACAGAGATCACCAATATGTCAAATTTAGCAGCATATGTTTAGTTACTATGTGGGGGAATGCGATTTGGGTTCAAAAGAATTCAGGATCATTTTATTAAAGGTCAAGACTCAAACATTTTTGAGGTCAAATATTCCACCACCAGTAAGCTAGGGCTGAATTCCATTTGTGAGTACTTTTTCGTAATTGGTGGTAATAAATTCATAAAAAGTTTAATGGTAATGTTGACTGATTCTTAACTACATGAACCCAAATGTTCCTGTCACAGTGAAATTTGCTCTATAATTTACCTTAATGGACTAGGTATATGGATAAATATAGAAAACGTCCAGTCTCTTTTTTTCCCTTCCATTTAAATCAAATCCAATTCTATGTCAACAGATTGTACCAATGTATAATTACAGTAGATAATGCATTGGGAAAAGTAGTGTTCTTTGATAAATAATTTTTCTAAAACCTCTTAAGAATTCTGCATCCTCAATATTTCTCTTATACTCAAGAAATGTAGTAAATTACACAACAGGACACTACTGACCACTGCCAACTGTAATAATGGATCTAAAAACCTCATTATCGGCTCTAAAAGTGAGTATATTTTCAGATTTCAAAACTCAGCCAAGCAAGAGTCAAAAAGTACCTAAGGAAGTTTTAGAAGAACTTTCTTCATCAAAAATATAACCAAATTTTAATAAGTAATAGCTTAGTCACCACTGTAATATAATGCTAAATCTGGGATATATAAATAAGCCTTCTAAGTTTATAAACCCCTTGAAATTATGTGTAAAATTTTTTGCATGTAAATGTACGTATTTTCATGACAAGAGGGACTATAGTTTTCATGACAGTCTCAAAAGGGCCTACCTCAAATGAACGAAACCTACTAATTAGATCCTGTCACTTTTCTTGGACCACTTTATAAACAACATATTCTAAGTATAAGCTAAATGCTTCCTCTAGATTTCTTACCCGAAATCCTCTTCTGTCTCCTTTTCATTTCCCCACTCTGTGCCTCTCCTGCTCCCAACAACCCAGCTGTAACCTCTGTGTATCAAATACACTAACTTTAAAAAGAAAAGCTTAATATGCATTTTATAAAGGAAACGCTATTACTAGTCAATGTACAAGATCATCAAAATCATCAAAAAGAAATAAAAGTATAAACTTGTTTAGAACAAACCTGTATTTAACAGTCAATAAATTTCTTAATTTTAATTTAGTTATTCCAGATACTTACACATACATTTCTCTCTAGAGATGCTATCTGCCACACTTACTGTAGTTCTTTAAAGGGAAAGAAAAGATGGAGGAAACAAAAGTTTTCCTAAAAGATTACCCATTGAGTCAATGATCTGTGGGGGTTATTATGAAGCTCCATTACTAGGGTTGAGCGATTCAAAGGCTTTTGTTATGTCACTAATTTCTTTTAGCAAGGCTTCAGCAAATGAGCCGATTTATCTAGTTCTGCATGCTTGGCGCTTGATACATGCTATTTGTACATGACAGGTTTCATCTGCATAGCACCACTAATATCATTTATCTGAACATCAAAAAGCTCATCTGACATTAAAAAAATGCATATACTGGGATAAGAAATGTTAAAGAGGTGAGTAAAAGATCTGTGATATCTTATAAAATGGAACCAAACTACAGGAAGATCACCAACTGAGTATGAACGTGCAACAGGGCTACAGGAACAGACAAAACACCAAAAAAAGGAAAAACTGGAAAGATCCTTGCTCACGGTGATCAAGTGTAGGGCTTCGTTAGCATCCTGTGAATTTTAACTAGAAATGGGAAAAACTAATTTACTTCAAACAAGAAAGGATGAAGCTTTATGATCAAAGCTTCATACAGCTTTATGACCAAAGAAGAAATATTTCAAAATAAATTTTAAAATAGTCCCCATTGTTTATAACCAACAGAAGAAAATGAACCCCTGAAATTTACTCTTACAGGGGAAAAAATGTTTAGATTGTTGCTGTGGGTCACAATTAAAAACCTCTGAGAAAGCTTAAAGTCTCTATAGGAAAGTAACTTTAGAGAACACAAAACAAACAAAAAGGTAACCAAATGTAAAACTGCTTTCCTTTCAGAAATGATAATCAACTTAAAAGCAACCCTGTAAAAGATTCTGAAAGGAGGGTACAGCCTCCTTTATATGTGAATAAAACGGTAATCACAAGGTTATTTCCAAATTTCCAACATATGATACATACAACACATTCTTCTGAGAAAAATCAGTATTTTTCTCTGTGAAGAAGGTATACATCAATTTAAAGAATTTGTTCCTATAACTTATCATCTTTCAGAACATGAGGTTGGTTAGATTAGGCTCCAATCACCCCCTACTCCAACTCTTCTCAGCATTTGGTAATATAGATAGTAGAGCTAATTTTCTGTCACTCAGGAAGAACTGTTGGATCACTAAACTTGTATCATCACCACCTCTGAAACACAGTAAAAAAATCACTGTTAGAACCAATGGTTTTTAGATCGAACCCACCATCAACAATGTCAACTCTGCCTGGTCGTGTTAACAGGAAAATGTTTTACGAGTTCCACCACTGGGCATCAATTTAACTTCCAGCACCAGCTATGCTGTAAAACCGTGAGTGTAATTTATATGGTGACCCGCATGTGTGGGAAGCAATATCTAGGTGAAACTTCTCACAGTCTGACAAAATGCTTTGATTTGCACCATTCAGATGATTGAGCAAAAAGAGTTTAAGCAATCATCACCAATAGCCTTTATCTCCAAATGCAGTAAAAATTTATTACTCTATGAGTGCAACCTATTGCTTTAGAGTCGGCTTGATAGAATAGAAATGATTGGATAAATATTACATTTTCAACTGGTACACATCTTGTCCATTAGGTTTAAATATGGGACAAACTGCGTGTTTAAGATAAACATCAGTCTTAGCTGATTCCATCACATAGTACATTTAGAAAGCCTCCAAATGTTTCCATAGTAATATTTTTGTGCTTCCACATAGCTGAGGATACATGTTCATTGCCAATTAGGAGACAGTAAACTGAGAGACCACTGGACTCTTAAACAATTTACCTTTGTCTTTTACTTAGCATTTAATACAGTTGACAGTTATTTACACATCTATTGCTGTGTATGAAGCAATGGAATAATCAACCACTCAAAAAGGAAAGGACCTAACATGGCTCATTCACCTATCCTGTATAACAGTTTACTATTCAGGCCTTCCTAGAAATTTTAAACTAGCCTAGATTTCATGCTCATGGCTATTGCTGTGAACGAAGAGAAGAATATTTACCTGGCAACTTCTCTATCTGCCTGCCCAAGATCACACACCTTTAAAGATGGTAATGGGTCCTTCTGATCTACATATACAGAGCAAAGCTGTCATGATGCCTGCAATGCAACTTTTAAGTATCCTTTCTGGCATCATGGGAGGGATCCTACGCATATAATCTTCAATGCCTTTGGGCTCCTAAGCAACTTCAGTAACCTTGACTAACCTGATTAACTCAGTGTTACTCTCTGCTATTTTCTAATTTGGTTTGATTAGATACTGCAAAGTAAATTATATCACCTCTTGTTTGGTGATGAAAAACTAAACTCAGTGGTTAAACAACTAGATCAACAAGTAATGGAAATGGAATTATCACCCAGCTCTATCTGATTCCAAATCATTTTCCACTA
>NC_138049.1:56283934-56456442 GCF_964194185.1 Rhinolophus hipposideros | reverse complement strand
AATCCCACTTGACTAGAAAGATAAATAAATAAAAAAAGAAGAAGCAGGAGGAGGGGAGGAGGAAAAGGAGGTTGTCACTTCTAGGGTTAACAGATGTTTTTTGTAAGATTTTAGGTAAGATTAACCTTTTGCTCACAATAGGACTGGTTATTGGTTTTATTTTTTTACTGTCTTTAACTCAGGTAAAAATCAATACAGAGCGACACAAAGGGCTCTAGAGGGTCTGGCTACACCAGCTTTTGGTTTGGCTCCTGCACAATTCTACAACATGCTGAGGCTGGGAAGGATTAGCCTGCTTGTGTTGAGTAAACGATGATACTCAATAAACAGTTTCTGTTGTAAACCCCTTAGGATGTGCAAAGCCACACTAGTTGGCAATAGCCCAGATAAGCTGCAGAACCAGCTGTAATCTCATTTAGACCTGAGCTGATCCCTCCTGTCCTTTCATTCCACAGGATCAAAGCAAACCACTGAGGAGGCAGCTGTATTATAGCGGCTCTGCTTGCTGGATGCAGCAAACATTTCATAAATTCCACTCCTTGAAGCAAGTCTCTACCTAATCTCTACTCAGAGCTGGGACAATCAATGAATTTCTGAATTCATTAGACTGATTATTACAGGGTAACTTTTTCTCTTGGGAGAAATGTGATGATTCCACGCCAACTTTACAAAGGGCTCCTATTTCTGACCATCATTTTCTTCTTGAAGGGCCCAAATTTTCCCCTCCAACACCAAATAAAAAATGCTTTAATATTACTTAGGTCATTATATTTAATGCATACAGTATATGATGCTGAATTCCTCCAGATGGAAGAGCTGACTACCACTCAAACACATCCAAGCTGTAACAGTGGCCTATATTTCCATGCTTAGTGATCGTGGGGGGAGGAGGAATGGAGGGAAGATCAAACCTTACTGTGAACAATACCATCCATATATTGGACAAAAGTGGTATTCAGAAAAAATTTATAGAAAGCATTTCTGCAGTTCATCAGAGAATATTATTTAACATTTATTTGTAACTTTTCCATAAAACAGAACGCAACTTTTAAAGTGTTCCAAAATGAGTGTTAAGTATTTCAAAATAAGTTGTTTCTTCCCCCCCTTTCAATAGAACTGACACTTTACTATCTCATTCTACAGCAAATTTCCTTTAATAGAAATCTAAATTTCAACTTACAAAGCCTTAGAAAGCAGCCATCCCTGCCAAATTTAAGAGAATACTAACTGAATGTATAATGGGCATTGAAGAAGCAGGTATTGGGTGTCACATCACAGATCATTCTAAAGAGTAAACATGAAAGAAATGAAACTGAAAGCAGATGTGCATGGCTATATGTAAAACATCTGCAGTTAAAAAGAATCAATGAATAGTTTAATGCTGAATGCCAATAGTTGAGAGGAATCCTATGGAACATCTAGTCAGAGCGTTGGCCAAACTTTTTTGTAATATTTAGGTTTTGCAGGTCACATATTCTTGCCATTTTACAAACCTTTAAAAATGTAAAAAACAGTCTTAACTCAATGGCTGTACAAAAACCAGCCATGGGCCAGATCTCTTTAAGCAGCGTCTTAGTTTGCCAACCCCTTCTAGTGCAAACTACTCCTTTTACAGACTAGGGCACAACCTCAGGATCACCAGGTTCTTTTAACTAAGCAGCAGGTGTCAGCATCAGAATTCAGATCTACTGAGTCCCACTCTGGTGTTTGTCTATTGCCTCCTAACATATACCCCAATACTACTCCCAAAAGAAAATGTGTGAAGAATCAACTGAATTTCAGACACATCTGAAAAAGATAATCAAGACTGCGTGGGACTTATCAATCTAGAAAGCAATCTGGATCACACGTTAACTGACCCAATCCTTTCCTAACAAATGCTACTTTTAATGATTCACCTCTCTCCAATCCATTCTTCAGACATAAAAGGGCTCCATTTAACATAATCACATAACAGCGAAAGTGATAAATATCGAAATCTTAACTCTTCTAATATTTGCAAAATCCAGATCTTTGTAATAACAACACGATAGGAAACTGCAAAACTGTGTAATTAGACTTTAATTGTATTGTGAGGCATGCATTAATCACAAAGTTTAAGTACCAAGGATAGAATTATAATAATTCTGTAAAACAAATTTAAGCTAGCTAAGTAGGTCAGAACCACTAACATGCAACAGGAGACCTCTGGGAATTTATCAGTTAATGGCTATTTATGTGCAAATGAGTGCCCTCCAACCCTCCAAAATCCTGTGTAGCTGAAGGGTATTTCTGTTAACCAGGAGCACTGCTTAACTGCAGAGGCAGAAATTAAACCATTTTATTGGAATGATTTTTAATTCCTCTGGTTTTTTCTTACCACATGCCCTCCTACCTTTCTAGAAGCACAATTTACAGAACACATTTAAGAGGGGGGAAAAAAAAGATGGTTAGAGTTTTCAAAATTGGTCTCTCCTAATGCCCACATACATGTACATGTACACACACATACACACACACACACACATACCCTTCAGCAAAATTAAAGGAAAACATTTCATTTACTTCACATCCTCCAAAGGGGCTTACATGGTTTAAAAACTAAAAGCTTCAATACAAGCACTATGTTAACACTTTTTACAGTGAACTATAATAAAATAAAATTATATTTTATATCCTTATATTATTATCTAACAGAAGACAAAGAAATTCAATGTAGTTTGCCTATATGACAATTTTTCCTATGATTCAAACTATATACCTATCAAAGTATACTCTGAGAAGAGAGAAAAAAAGCTTTTTCTTTTTGTTACAAACAAAAACCAAAAACCCAACACCCTAAACACCTCATTTCTAACTTGCCTCAAAATAAAATGAAGCATTTGAATCTCTTCTGAAAGGGGTGGGGGATAAGCAGAATAAAATTTTAATAGGACATAAATATGGTTAAAAGAAACCACTCAACATCCATTCTCAGGACCATGCCAAACCTACTGAAGATGTAGTATAAACTGAAATACTGTCTAACTTTTAGATGTTAGGCGGAATAACAGTTATCTAAAATTACTCTTTTTAAAAATTTCATACAGCAGCAATCTAAAAGTTTTAAGTTGTGCTAACATTCCCTTGGAGTTCTTTCTTTCCTATCATTAAATGAGAAATAAAATATTTTATTTAAACCTAATGGTAAGTTAAAGGCAAGTAAAGGCCAAGATAAGACATCCAGTATCTCTAAAATTACAGTATTTTATAGCACAGGGGAAACCTCCGCACTTTAAACTGGAGTAAAAAAGGTACTATTTGTGGGAACCCAATTTTAAACACACAGGTAATAAAAATGTGTGGTCAATCTTTCAAAAAGATAAGAAAAAACATTTTATTCATCTTTCTGTAATTGAATTTTCCAGGGTTGTAAGTAAATTATAGCAGAGCAGATGATTATATCAAGTTTGCTTCTGATTAGTATGCTTTGGCAACATAACCACTTCTGGATTCAGAGCGCGATCATCAAAGGTAGCAAGTGCTCCACTGGACAATTATGTTTGCATATGAAATACGGAACAGAAGTCTCCAGCCTAATGCCACGTGTTATACTTAAATGTATAATACATGTAAGTCATAGGAATTAACATGCATTTATAGCCTTAAAAAAATTCATTACAGTCATCTGCTTTTAGGAAAAACACTGTGAAGTAGAAAAGATAAATTCTTACACAAAAGTAACCATCTGTTAAAGGTCATCATCTCATGTCAAAAGGCAACTCTCAGAAACTGTAAGCTCTGGGCTCTCATGCCCTTTGTGGTTGGGACAATACAGTGGTCACACCGGGGTCCTCCAGTCACAGGCACGGTCTCAGTCAGACCTCCTCTGCCAAGCACTGCCCTGGCATAAACAGGACCTTCTCTTATTGTAGAGACAACAGATATATAGTCGGCTTGCTGAAGGAGCACCAAAGCTAAAAGGCAGGTTCATTTTAGGACTATCCCCTTCCATAACTTCATGACAACATTAGGGGAGAAAGAGAACTGTGCGAGGTATATGAACATGATTGAAAATTACCTGACTCTGGGTGATGAACACACAATGTGATATATAGATGATATAGTACAGAATTGTACACTTGAAAGCTATATAACTCTTTACTAACCATTGTCACCCCAATCAACTTTAATTTAAAAAAAAATGTCACCAAGCTCTGCGTTTACATGGCTGAAACACACGAATGACAGGATATTAAAGTTTTTTGACACCCTCAGGGTATGAAGTCAACAGCACCAATGAGATAAATCTCAGACTACAGGATTAATTAAAAATGTTATCAGTCTGGAAGAAGTAGCCAAATCTAAAATTTCCATAATTGCTCAAAATGTTGCTTAAATATTATAGCCTAACTATACAGCAAGCACCAGCCTGAGTCCTCAGATCATCTCTTTCCTTTATTCCCTTTATTTCCAATCAGTCTTGACTTCAAAACTCTTTTCTACTATACTGTATTTTTGAAATTATTTTTATTTTTTTTAAATTTATTTTTGTATTATTAGTCTATTTTACCACAATGGCTTCCTACCTAGTTTCCTTGCCTCAAGTTCCCTTTGAATCCATCATATTACTGCCAGAACCATCTATATAATTATCATTCATGCATTCAACAAAGACTTACTAAGCAACACTATGTGCCGGGCACTTTAGCTGGATACCTAGTGCTGAAGATAAAAACATAAGACAAATTCCTTGCCTTCAAAAAGTATCCTTCTAGTGAAGGAGATGGAAAAAGACAGATGATGACGTTTCAAGTGATAAACACTCTGGGTGATACAAATATGCACAGGGTGCTCCAGGGAGGAAGCCTTTTCCTTGCTCTGCCTGGGGAGCCTGGAAATTCTTCGTGGGGGAAACTGCATATTTCACTTAGACCTGAAAGGAAATAAGTTTTCCAGGCAGAGAGAGAATCAAGAAATATTTCAGATGGGGAGATTAAGAGAAGTACCAGGTAATATCTTTTTCTCAAGGAGCTTATGATTCGGTCAGGGGAAAAGAGAACATGATGTATTTAAAGAACTGTTCTCATGTTGTCTCTCTACTTAAAACCTATAGTCCTTGATTTCCTCCTCACCCAGGTCTATACTCTTGCCCTAATTTCAAAGCCCTTCATAATCTGGTGTCATCTTTCTACTAAAGCACATATCCTCTTCTTTCATCAGCCTCTAAAAACATTTAACTCCTTCTAACATCCAGTTCTCAGATCACTCTCCTATCCTAGTATTTCCCTCACTTCGTTCAACAACTAATATAATGGCCATTCTTATATCCCTCCTCTTTCAAGAGGCCTTTCCTATCCTTTCTTCTGGTAGTCTTCCTTATTACGAGTGTAAATTCTACTTCTCCTACAATACCCAGCTCCAGTGCCACCTAGTTCATATATCTTTCCTAATTCTCTCATCCCATCCCCTCTCTTCCCTCTTCTCCAACTGAAGAATTACATTAATACCTTATAGCACTCATGACTTATTTTCACTTTGAACCACACTACATTTAATACATGTAGTTTATTAAAAAAAATAATTTCCGTTAGAGTCTGTATCTTTTTGCACACAAAGAAGTATTTCACTCTAGTAGAGCTCAATAAATGTTACTGAATGATGCCACTTATCGAATCACTATAATATCCCACTAATGGTTTTGGTATGGTGTGTGGTACTATGTAGCTCCAACTAGAAAATATTTGGTGACTCTCTCATGTCCTACCTAACACCAGGTAAGAAGACAAGTCCACATAAAACATCCAAAAAATATCTGCCTAGGTATTCATCTACCCTTCCCCCCCTCAACCTCCTTATTTACAGTGTCTGTGTAATTCTTCAAATCTTTCTTCCCTGCATGGGAAATGAGAACTCAAAGTGCCTGCAGACCCTGACAGACAAGAATGAAGCCCTCAACAAATACATGGTTTAGTAATGAACTAATATGTACTTGATTGTTATGCCTCTACCTAAAAAAAATATCACGTACAAAGTGGCCACCTCAGTATTTATTGACTGCGTTATTTTTTCTAACGTGTAACTAAAAATCACCAACTACTGGCCAAAGTCAAAATATTTGATAGTATTTGTAGTACTGTAAGTTGGTGCTTAAGAAAAGTCTTTCTTTCATATCATTCTCTTTTGTATTTTTATTTTGTGCATGCTACATAAAGCGGGGGGTGGGGGAGAACCAGCTCTACATAAGTAAAAGACATAATAAAGCTAATTAAGTAAAATTTAGTTTAATTATGCTGATGGTATAAATTATATTTCCATTTCATTTCTCAACTTTAAAAAGAAAAGTAAATTTACCTAAAAATATTAAAGCATTCAATATATAATTGGTAGTATTAGAAACACTGAAATAATCTATTCTAATCCTTTATCCATCAGATGAAAAAACTGAAATAGGGGGTTCAGCGAGCTCCCACTGGACTTACTGATTGAATCAGGTACAAAAAGACTTCCTATCACTTCACATTCCACCTCAATTTGCTTCTTCAAAGAAATGTAACTCAAATTAGTGATTTTTCTCCCAAAATAAATGTAAACACTGTAGTAATAAATACTCAAGGAGCTATAGAACATATTAAATATGCAAGACCATAGACGAATGTAAACAGGCAGCAATTTTAACCTACTTTCTTAATTTTGAAACTTCATATTAAACGTAAATAAAAGAACTAAAAGAAACTACAGGGTGAATAAAGGATTCTCCAACTTAGATGATTCTAAATAAAAGGCATACGAGACTAAAAGAGAAAAGATATATATGAAAATTTAATTGACTTCTTGGCTTCCTCACAACATCATCCCAATAGGAATAAATATACCCACCCGCTATGGACTGAATTGTATCCCCCAATAAGATTCATATATTGAAGCCCAAACCCTCAGTCTGACTGTATGAGAACTCTAAAGTAATTAAAGGTTAAAAGAGGTAATAAGGCTGGGGCCCAGATCCAATAGGATTAGTGCTATTGGAAGAGACACCAGAGTGCCCCCAGCTCCATGTGCACACAAGAAAGGTCACGTGAGTGCACAGTGAGAAAGCAGCCCGCTTAAAGCTAGGAAGGGAGCTCTCACTAGAAATCGACCATGCTGGCACACTGATCTCAAACTGTCAGACTTCAGACTGAGAAAATAAAATTCTGTTGTTTAAGTGACCCAGTCATTCTGTCGTGTTTTGTTACAGCAGTCTGAACAAACTAAGACACCATCTGTCCAAAATTTTAAAAATTTTATGTAAACAAATGATGTAAGTAAGCCCCTAGTGCCTACCAGTACTATTCTAAATGATAAATGCAGAATAGCATCCGCCAAAATAAGACATGACCATAACAGTCCATAGGAAAACAATGGAGAGATTGAACCATATTTAATATCTCTAAGTTAGGCAAAACACACTTGCTTTCCAGGAAATTAGGGAATATATGATTACATTTTATCACAAAACTTCCACTGTAATGTAATTCTATAAAGACTGGACCAGTATTTGATTCAATACATGAAATTTCTTATATTCTAGAGAACACCTACCATTTTACATGAGTGGTCTTCAGATTATATGAAATTCCATATTTATATGATAAACTAATGGTCCAAGTATTTCAGAATTCAAAAAAGAATGACTGAGTGGATATAAAAACTTGGAGGCATTAAAAGCTGGTTCCACTACACCATAAGCTCTACATTCATATACATAAAACACTTAAAACTTCTACACAACCAAAAAAATGTAAAATGCAAATTTCAATATATTTAAAACTACATGATGTTCATAAGGTCAATGTATTTAGCATATAGTTTGCTATGGAAAATTAATATTGAAAGACAAACAAGGTTATACTTAGTGAGAGGTCATTATAACAATTCCTATTCAAGGTTATATACAGGCTCTTCAAAAAAAAGTTATTTTATCATGAAATTGCTTTATTTTCCCCTGAAACTAGAAAAATAATTTTTCTTTCCCCACTTTTTCCTGGAGGCCTTCCTCCCACAGATTATCATTCTATTTCAACCTGGAATGGTCGTTGCCTGAACCAGGGTAAAACTGTCTTCTATCCCTGTACGATTTTGTGCTGGATTGTCCATTTCCTGAACCCAAAATATTTCTTGTTCTTGGCTAAATCCTTCATTTCCCTGAAGCACACATTCTTTAGCAGTACATCTCAAAAGTATAAAACTAAAAGAAAAAAAGGCACACCTGTATGCAGCATCTCTGGTATGACAGCATTTACATCAACTTTTAAAAATGCACAATGCAATACTACATATCGATTTTGGATTTTATTTTAACACATTAAATTATCAAAGTACACTGTCCTCAAAAGATCAAGTGTTTATCAAACATTTAAAAAGTGGTAGTTGGGTGGGATGGAGGGGATATTAAGGTTTCAAAGAATGGGAATAGAAGAAAAATAAATAATGTCAAAACAAGGAAATGTAGAAAAATACATCAATGACCTAGTGATGTAATTAACAATTCACTAAAGACCTTATATATGTTTACAAGTGATTGGGTTATTATTTTCATTATTAATAGAGGGAATGTGTTAAAGATGTGAAAAACAACTTTAAAACTTTTGAGGTGCTATTTATACAAGCACAAGCTGCTAAAGACATACAATATCTCCCTTCTCATTCATCTGTCATCGATCAGCTTCGTGACATAGTGTCAGATTTATGACCATATAATCATATACTTTACTTTGTATAGGGCAACCTAAGAGAAAATTCTATAAGTGACAAAGAAGAGTCTCTTTAACATTTGTCTATCTATTTCTTTGCATGTCTGTCTCACAACTGGGGAGCATTTGAGAACAATGATCTGATTCTATGCATCTCTATTTTCTCCAAAACCAGCACAAAGTTGACCACAAAAGGTACTTACTGGGCACTCAGTAAAAGTGTATTGACTGAAAACTACAGTCATTTCTGTTTCATGAACAGACACAAAATTAATACAGCCAGAATTCTCTAAATCATAAGGAACAAGGGGGGAGGAAGAGAGACATGATTAAAAAGGAATAATTTATGCTTTTACTTCAAAGATAAATAGTATGCTTTTCATGGAATACCACTGAACTGATCCAGAATGGAGCACTAAAATATCTTAATTTAGAGTGGGAAACTCTATAGCTTAAATTTACTTATAATACACATTCTTTCACTTGACTTCTCTGAAACCGATGGACAAGCAGTAATGAAAGCAATCATCACTAGGTACTCTGCTAGACACCTGACATTATCTCTTTTATTTTTCAAATCAGCTCTTTAGTATGTATTATTATACACATTTTACAGATTAGAAAAATTGAGGTTCAAAGAAATTACATGACTTGTTGAAGATTAAAGAGAAAGACTGTGGCAGAATCAGGATTAAATACACATTTGGAATCTTTTGAAAAATATAGTAATATTTTTTACTATAAGCAAAAGAAATTAATTATTCCATATGATTCACACATATTAAATGACTGCAGTGAAAATTTGCTCTGTTGGTTTTGATGCTGGATATATTAATAACACAAAATTGAACTACCTACCACTAATATTCCAGTTAAATAAACTGAGCAACCCAAAGTTTCAACCAGAATCTTAGAAAATCAGATAGGTACAAGAACCAAGCCAACTTAAAATCACATACAACTCCTAAATGTTCACTGGGATTGAATAAATTAAGGTTTATTATACAACAAGATACTATGCAGCCTTACACAATATGTGTGTGTAGAGAGATGTCTTTGATCGCTCATCGAAAAACTGAAGTTGCAGAAATTTCTGAGGTAAAATCTGACTTTTCCCAATTAAAATAAGAGAGGTGGTAAAAGAAGCACTGTCGATAAAATAAGAAGCAATAGCAGTTTAGAAAAATATTCTCCAAAGGCTTTGTGGAGGAGAGTTTAGGAGGAAAGCGATCTTTATTTTCTGCAGCATACATTTTTAAAATTTTGTATTATTTACATTCTTTAGATAATACAAGAATTTCGATAACATAAAAATAAAAAAGAGATGCATTGGAAACTCTCTAGAGCCTTCAAGTGCTTTAGAAATTATATTAAAAACTACTTTATATTTGTAATTAACAGTAAGAAAAAAAGGGCTAAAGAAAATGCAGGAAAATTCTTTTTTAAAATTCTGAGAGATGAAAGGTAATTAACCCTATTACCTGTCATTTCACCCCAAACTCTAGAAGTTTTTTATCATTATGTTTTCAATATACAGAACTACAGTTTTGTTCTAAAGGAAAAATAGTTTTTATTTTTCTAGTCTAAGGTTTTCTACTAGTTAAAAATTTGCTTCTGTAGGATGTAATGTAATTATGTATATATGTGTATGTGTATGTATAAATCCTGGATATAATTAAACCATGGCTCCCAATTTTTATTAGAAAAGAATTATATCTAAGATTCTATATTTTAAACCAAATCATTAATACACACATGCACGCACACAGACACACACGCACACACACACACACACACACACACACATCTTCCACATATAATCAAACATGTCCATACAGATCAAAGCCTCATTTGTGTGGTTATAAATGGCACCTGTGGAGTTGGGCAGCGCAATTTACACAACAGTATCCATGGACCCTGCCAAGATACACATAAAGACGTTCATCATATTTTTGTATCGGATGGCGAAAATTTCAAAACAGCATAGTTTTAACCAATATGAAATAGTCAAGTAAACTATGGTATATCCACACAATGAAATATCATGAAGCCATCAAAAATAATGTTGTAGATGTCATTGATATGAAAAGTCACTGATGATATATTAAGTTAAAAAAGTAGGCCACTAAACCCCAATTCTGATATTGGGGCCACCAACCCCAATTCTGATATTCAAATTGTATATAAATAGGACAAATCTATAAAGTTATAACAAAATATCAATAGTTCTCGCAGTATGGTGAGTTAAAAAAATCTGTACACATTTTATAAATTTTATATCATAAACATACAATAGCCTAATATTGACTTTTTAAAAAAATTACAACTGCAGAAATAAAATGAAACAAAAGAGAATCTCATATCCTAGGGTTTTTCTGGTTTTTGTTTTTTGAAATCATTTGACTTCTGGAAGAAATCTTCTCCTTCCATCCCACCCCCTTCCTAAGACGGAGATTTATGCAGCATAAGCTACATAATCATGGGCGTTTTTCACTTTGTATTTTTATCAGGTATCTTTCAAACTGTGCTAACACTGTGGTTGGTAGTCTGTTGTTAGATTTTGAAGATTAGCTGTTAGTAAAATGATGTTATTGATAAAAATACATAATTGAGAGGTCAACCAATCCAACTGAGGCCCCCTGAAAGAATACTATTCCAGGCAGAGTATACTGGGGTTTCTTGCCCTGGGTAGTTTCACTTCATAAATGGATTAACTCTTGGTTAACTAGAAAATTCAGGAACAATCAATTTCCTAATAATTAGTTTGTTTGTTGTTGTTGCAACTTACTATTAAGTATGCTCTAAAATACCATTTTCTTTGCATCCTACCACTGGCAACTTTTCATGACCAAAGTGTCCCAAATTCCTGGAAGTCTACAGAGGAGGCTCTATTCTTCATTATCTTTTACTGGTTTCCAGGAAAACTGCCAGTAGGAGGCAGCAACGACTGGCTGTGGCACCAGCAGTGGCTCAACTCTGCACAGTGGGTAGCTGCTGGCTTCATTCTTCTGTCATTATATAAGCAAGATGACACTGTTCTCTAATCCAGCCAAAGCTGATAAGTACCATCAACCTGTCACTTCCTACATTTCAAATTCTAACATCACAGCATCAAAGAGTTTTTACATTTCGATTTCTTTCGCTGGCAGCAGCCGGTAGCCTCTCATTCTCCCACGGTGTTCTAATGCTGCATTTGCACACCGGGGTTACTCCCAGACTGAATAGCAGGTCATCCCCTGCTCACTGAGCTCATCTGTGGCCCATGTGCTAGGCAATTTAGATCCAATCAGCCCTTATTTAGCTCAAGAGTAATGAGCAGCATAGTGACACAGACTTAAGCCTGACCCTCAGGACACTGCTCATCAAGCAGTAAAACTGTGACAAAATCATTCATCTTCCACCCGCTGGCAAGAAATAATACTCGCACTCACTGTATTACTTTTCAAGATAAAAAAAAAAAAAGTCCTGAATTTTCATGATGTGAGACATTAATTTGCAGAAAGCTGAATTCCCTTAAACCCCCCTGTTGCTATGAGCTCACCAGGGGGAAACAGGCCTTAGGAGACTGAAATGGAATAAAGAAAATTGCTCCCGCTTTCTTTTCATTTTAAATAAGCCTTAAATCTGACAAGAGATATCCTAAAGAGAGAAAAATATATATCTTGTAAGGTAAAGAAGAAACAATTGAAATTAAGAGTTCCAAATACTAGTTTCACTCTTTATATTTGTTCTTAATATTGTTAAAATATAAATAAAATTTGAAATAGAGCAATTACTCATCCTCTCTACAAGGTAGATTGAGAAAGGTTAGGAACTGTTCCTTATAGGCCAGATGGTGGCAAAAGTAAATTCCTAGCATAAAACAAAAACGTACTCTGATATTTTCTAAGAAATACATCTTAAGGAAAACGACTTTAGGATAATTGCCAGAAGATGATGGGGCTAGAAATATTTTTAAACTATAACGAATCTACTTTTCCCACAATTTATAGTGCCTTCTGAGGTTTCAGTAATCCAAAAAAATTAACAGGATAATTAAGAGATCAGTTTCCTTCCATCACTGACACATCACATCATTAAAAAACACATCTAGTAACTTACTTTACTATACTTATTAGACATAAATGCTTCAATTATTATTGCTTCCTCACTTGCTTTCTCTGAGTATTTCCCCTGTATAACCAAAGCCACAATGACGTTCACCTCACTGAATTTCTTTAGACTGGGTCCACTTATTGAAATCACAGTTTCAGGTGTTTTTACCCATCCTATAGTTGGAAAAGAGTTAACTTTAGCCATCCTGTCACAACTGGGATTTACCAGTCTTCAATATATTTATTATGACAACATGTCTTTGGTTTAAGAAACATAGCACTGTGTGGTGCCATGAAAGAGCACAGGGGCAATGCCTGCTCACAAACTCATTGCTGAATTTCATCCAAAGCTTCAAAGATCTGGGTGGTCTGCATACCTACGGTGAACCATGGGGTGCAGACAAGGAACCACAGTGCCATAAATAAGATGGAGGAAAGTAGCTTCCGTCTCACCCCAACATCTTTTGATTTATTACCATTTGCTAAAGAGAAACATTCCAGTGGTTGGTACAGAAAATAATCATGGCACTTCTATTCCCTAAACAACTGAGCTGATCCACTTTCAAAAGAATGAAATGTTTCCTTTACAGAGTATATTTATTTTGTCCTTGTTCTTTAATCCCGATGTTCTTCATCCCAATTTCTATTTGAAAGTATTTTCTCTGCCCTTACCTTCCCTCTTTTTCTTCTCTAACTATGAGAGGTGGCTTTATTGTTTCATCTCAGACAAAAAAAAAAAAACAGATTTTTAGTAACTTTGAGAACGGTGAATCAGAAGCCATAAAGCCCCCTTCACCTACTTCTTGAAAATAGGAGTACTCTTGGAAAGAAAATCTAATATAAAGCTCTAGTCATTTCTTTAATTTTGTAATTATTGGGAATCAGGGTCAAATATTAGATCTGACCTAAATTATAAGTGGAGATAATGAGATAGAGGCACAGAAAATACAAAATGAGAAGACAAAGAAAGGTAGGGAAGACTAAAACGTCCATGGAAACTTTGGTACCTCTTCTATGTACCCAACAATTTAAATTTCACACAGATGTGCCTTGCTGCATCTTACGCTGTGCTGGAGTCACTCAATAGGCCCTTTCAATAAGGACTCTTTCATTCTGGGAAATTATATTAAATTATTTCATTATTTTCTCTACTCCATTATTTCAGTTCTCTTTTCCAAATACCTCTTTTCTAACCCAATCCAAACACAGATGATCTCTACTTTTAGATTCAAAGTGTTCCTGTGGACTCAGACTTGATGGAGAAGTTCTTGAAACTCTCAAAAGCAAGGTAAAAATCTCAAAGGTCCACGTACTACTCCCCGTTTTTCAGTGGGAGAGGCAAAATAAAATACTAAAAGTGGTCCAAAAAATTTCAGCTAGAGTAGACACGAGTTTTATCTTTCAATAACACCAAAAATCTTTCAATTAATTGAGAAGAATGGACTCCTGTCATCTCTCTGGAGGTTCCTTCTGCCCATGGTGTTTAGGTGGCAATAAACATGGAGGTGAAATTCAGGTTATGCATTAAACCTACAGGCTGGCTGTACACAAACTACTATCTACTTTCATGCTGGATATAGGTTAGAATTGTTGGATAAGCAGATAAAACTTGGGGACGAGTTTAAATCATTAATAAATAATGCTGAATAATTTAAATAGTAAAATATGAAATGTGAAAAGGTGATGGTTTGAATAAACACCAAAGTACCTTTCTCCATTTTCTCAGTATATCTCTTATGTAATAAATACTTGAGTGCGTACCGTATGCGATGTAGTTAACTGGTTCGCTGATACACCCCAAGTGCCTATAATAATGCCTGCTATTACAGATGTTCACAATCCAACATTAAATCCAACATTAGTTGGATTTGTTAAATAATAATTTGTTTAATGAAAATGTATCTTATATAAAAAACAATTAGAACACAACACAGAAAGCAATAAAGGACATTAGAAAGTCTTAAGGAAATTCAAACAGAAGAGAGGTTATTCAAGATTGTGAAACCTATGTAACTTGACTAACCATTGTCACCCTAATAAACTTTAATTTAAAAAAAAGATTGGGGACACACAGACATGCATATGTTTCAAGAGAAGTCTGTAATCAAGAAAAATATTGTTCACATAAAATGAAGCCAATGAGCATGCATTGAGATCATGATGGTCCATGTCCTGGGTATGGGTGCAGCTTCTGAGTCAGTGCTGTCCAGCAGATCTGCTGTCCACTACGGTAGCTGTTGAGTACCTCATATGTAACTAATGTGAGGGAGGAGTTGACTTTTTCATTTGATATTCATTAACTTAAATTGTCACACGTAGCTAGTACGTATGTACAGCAGAGATCTAAGCAGGTGCTCACAGAAAGCCTAGAATGTGGGTATCATTTTACAAAGATGCAGCTGAAGCTGAGAAAAGATTAAGTGACTTCTCAAGATTGTCCCGCTGGTAAGTGGAGGAGGAGTGAGTGATCTGAACTCAAGTTTATTGACCCTAAAGCATCTGCTTTGTGTATAATATGCTGGAACAGTGGCAACTCTCAGACACTGCTAGGGGTTCCTTAAGAAGCAGAGGCAAAAAGCACAACTTGCTGCTATGGAATTATCTACTGCTGTTAGGAATTCTGGCTCCTCCCACATATGATGCTCTCTGATTCCATCTCTAGCTCTGATCTAAATATTTCTGACTTCTAAAATCGCCATTTCCTTCCCCCAAATCCCTCTAAGTCAGTCTTTTGTTCTGGGTTTGGTTTTCTTTTTTCCTTTTCTGTACTCCGCCCCCCGACTTCTGTGCCTAGTCTGACCAGCACTGATCATGTCTGACTTCTGATCTTGACTGTTACTTTCATTCCCTCTATTTAACCCTTTTCTAGTCACTGGTTATCACATAACTTCAGTTTATTCGGTCCTCAGATCTGGCCTGAACCTTCAACTAGCTCTGACAGGAAAATATCGAAAAAGGGAAGAAAGACTGGGAGATTTTTTGAGAACTAGTAGCTGCATCTGACTAAAGTAAAGGGGAATCATAAGAAAACGTTGCAGACATAGGTAAAGCCAGACTGTGAATGACTTTGAAGACAATGATAAGGAATCTGAAATTTTCTGTGTCTGTTAAAACACAGAAGGATATAAGCAGACTTGTTCTCCAAGAAGAGAAATGTGGCAAGAGAGTATGAGATGAGCACGCGCAACTACAGAAAAAATAAATAGGATTTCATGAAAATTTTTAAAATTTGCACTGCAAAGGACATCAGGAAAGTGAAAAGACAACCCAGAGAATGTGAGAAAATATTTGCAAATCATGTATGTGATGAGGGACTTGTCTAGAAAAATGTAAAGAATTCTTAAAATTCAATACCAAAAAGACATATAATCCAATTCAAAAATGAGCAAAGGATTTAAATAGATATTTTTTCTAAAAAAGACATAATGGTCAATAAGCACATGAAAAGCACATGACCAACACCAGGGAAATGCAAATCGAAACCACAATGAGATACCACCTCACATCCACCAAGATAACTACAGTCAGAAAGACACGTAACAATTATTGGACAATTACAGGATATGGAGAAATTGCGATCCTTATACACTACAGGTGGGAATGTAAAATGGTACACCGGAAATAGTTGGGCACTTCCTCCAAAGGTTAAAAAGTGTTACCATATGACCCAGCAATTCTACTCCTAAATATTAATATAGACCAAAGGAAAAGAAAAATATGTCCACACAAAACTTTTACATACATGTTCATATCGACGTTATTCATAATAGCCCCAAAGTGGAAACAAACCAATGTCCATCAACTAACTGAATGGACGAATACATGTAGTATAGTCATACAATGGATTATTTGGCAATAAAAAGAAATGAAGGACCAATACATGCCACAAAATGGATAAATCTTGAAATCATTATTCTAAATGAAAGCAACTATCATAAAAGATGACAAACATGTATGATTCCATTGATATGAAAGGTCCAGAACAGGCAAATCTATGGAAACAGAAAGTAGATTAGTGGTTGCTAGAGATGGGGGGTTGGGTCAGGGAAAATGGGGAGTGACTGCTCATAGGTACAAGGTTTCCTTTTGGGGTGACAAACTGTTCTAAAATTGTGGTGATGGTTGTACAACTGTGAAACTCTGAAACCATTAATTGTATGGTACATGAATTATGTCTTAATAAAGCTGGTCAGCAAGTGAATTGTATAAGTGATATATCTCAATAAAGCTGTTAAAAAAGAGATGGTTTAAGGAGGGAAGGCACTGGAGGTAGAGAGATTACACAAACATTCATAGTGGTCTGAAAATGAAGAAACGGGTAGTGAGAAGAAGGGATGATGAAGGAGACCCTTTAAAGAAGACATTAAAAACAATTCTCTCAAGCAACTTGATATAGGAAGTAAGGACATACATACATGTCACATTTCTACCTTTAAAAAAATATGTTCTTTTTCTATAGCAGCTCTTTACCTTTTAAGTAACAGAGAATCACAATTTCTAGCACAATTTCTAATTGTGAGGCAAAGTTCATGTTCCCTACAAACCTGACTTTGTTTTTAAGAAATCTGTTTTATTTACACATCAAAAAGCATTTATTGAATGGCCTCTATGCTAAAGGTACTATATTAGGAATGGGTTAAGTGCCAGCAAGGTAAGTCCAAACACATACACACACGTCCAATGAGACTGACAGACATAAAGTGTAGTATAAAGAAATGATTATAATATGGTTTCTTCTGAAAATAATAGTAACGATAATAACAGTGACATCTAACATTTACTGAACACTTACTAAGGTGCTGGGCACTGTGCTAACCACTTTATAGTCACTATTGCATTTAATCCTCAAAATAACCTAGTGAGGTAGGTGCTATTATCCTCATTTTACCAATAAAGCTAAAATTTGGACACATAGGTTTCCCTTACAATATTTTAAAGGACTGGCTTTGTACTTATGCGAGGAGAATTCATATCTTTGTACCAAACCTAGTTGGAGACTAAATAAATGACCAAAATATTAATTTCTTTACATGAAATATTAAGTAGATAACCTATGCTTTCGCAAAGTAGCCAAAAAACCTGCACAAACATTCTAAGTTAATAGGGTAAGAGGTTATATTATTGCATAAATTTATACATATGTAATACAAAGTGAGCTTACTATATATAAATTTAAATGTAGTAAATATTATAAATACAGTAAACACACTTTGCAAAATTCAAGCCTAGTAAAGAGTAAGTGAGGTTAAAATACTCATAGCATACATGTAAAATATCAGTTGAAAGATATAAGAAATATTTAATGATGAAAGAAATCTTTATATTTTATACATTCCCAAAAAACTAAGATTTATACAACATTCCCTTAGGATACTTACGCTTTCTCTGAAGAAACCAAAACTGGTATATGGATCACTCCTAGTAAGCAACGTAACTATTTGATTTTTTCAAAGAAAAACTAGAAATACATTTTTCTGTGAAGCATACTCATGTGCTCCCTCTCCCAAATTATTAAAACACTGCCCCCAAATTTGCATCAAATCAAATCAAAATCTGCATCAAATCATGTCATATATATGATAATAAAACTGCAGATCAGCAGATATTCTAGGCAATCTAGAATACACTTACCAAACTATATGCAAATAACTCATGATTCGATTATTTTAAAAATCCCCCAGTTTCAAATTTGTTTTGTAATAAACTATTCTTCAATAGCTAAAAGCTGTAACCCATTCATACCAATAGTATGTCCAATAACAAAAGGTGGAAAAGGTATGCATGCTGTCAAGAGTATCCTTTCTATTTTTCCTGAAAAATCCTGTAAATTATTTGGCATATAGTAGGCCCTCACGAGATTATTTCCTTTGTACTACCTTCTTCCCTACCTGGACAACCCCCAGTTCTCTCCCTGAATAAAAGGTGTATAATATTTTTTTGTTTAGAATAAATGATACCATGCCAGTAAAGGTTAAAATAACTATAACTATCGAGCATGGAAAATATTTGAGAGAAATGATAAACACAGTTCTTGTGCAAGCGTGCGCACATACTCACACCTACCCATCCCAAAAGTCGAAACAGATATATAACAAACAGATAACCTTCTAGGCTCATGGGAAAAGAAAAGGGATTTAAAAATATATGTATTTTCAAAATGTATTTTGAAGCCAAGGAAAAGAGTTTTAATCTTTTAAGGAGTTGTATTTGAGCACATAAAGTATCAAAAAAAGGTAATCCCTTTTGAACTATTTCTTAGCCTCAACATTTAACATGTTAGGTACGTTTTCAACTGCCTTTAGACTTCTTTGAAACTAGGCTCTTGTTTAATACAAAACAGGATGTCAGTTGATCAATATCCATTTGGCTTAAATTCATAAGTCCACAACATCCCTTACGTGGTAGAACAAACAGGTACAAAGCCTGAAAATTTATTGTTTCTTTTTAAACTCCAAACGATATTTGCAGATGCCAAAAGGCATTTTGAAATCACTCACCCTTACTTCAGTGAAAATGAAAAAGGGGATGGGGAGGAGGGAGAATCTCACGAGGCCTTGTACGTCAAGTTTTTGCCCAGAGCTAATTTTCATAGCTGTATTATAAAACCCTGAAAATGGAGGTTTAAAATGGAAATGCTGACAGACCCTTAACTATAGCAGCATGAATGGATATAATTAAAGAAAAGCTTTTGGCTACACCTAACTCTACAAATGAAAGACTGGCATTTTTATATTAACCTCAAATAACAGCAAGTGAGAACTAGAAATGTGATTCCAGAAAGGTAATGTACAATGTTAAAGATGACTGCTAAAACTGTTTGACATTCGAAATTTTAAATACGGAGGCATTTAGTTAACATAACCAAGTCAGTATTTTCATAATGCTACTTAATCAGCAATAAAGGACGCTCTGGTGAGCCATCAGCTCCAGTTAGCAGAAAGCGGCATATGAAGTTATTATTTCTTAACAGCCTAGAGGGAGCCTCTTCTCCCTTTAATCAGTGATCTTAGTTCCTGCCTACCTATAATTTCTCTACCTATAATAGTTATAAAATTATTACCCAATTCAACACATACACTCACACATCCTACACACATATTTATGCAAAGACTGGTACCTTATTCCCACCTGAATCTGAAAACAGAAGAGATTGCTAAAGTAAAGTATTTCATTCTTTCCCTTGTCAGAGATACAGCCAGGAATAAATATCATCAATCTATGTAACTCATCTTTCTCATCTAAACCAACATTCAAAGAATTTAGCTGTGTTCTTAACTTAAAAGAAGAAAAAAAGAAAGAAAGCTTATGCTTTAATTTTTAACAACTACCCAAAATGTCTTTGAACTTTCTAATAATATTAATAGTAATAATATTATAGCATACCCAAAAGAGTCTTATAAAAAGATATGCAATGAAGTTCTACATTTTGGATTAAGAAATTAGGAACACATCTCTATGATCAAATACCTAAAGGACTTTTTCTCATGCTTCCCCTCCCTGCCTCTCTTCCTTCTTTGTTCTTAAGGTAAACAATCCTGAATGATCTTTGGGGCCCTTCCTCAAAAGATCCCAAACTGAAAGTAAGTTTGTCCTGACAATATCTGCCTCGGAAGTGCTAAAGATTGATGGAATAAAACTAAACTATCCAAATTACAGCGACTCTTATACACTGTAATCAGTCTCGTTGAAGAGCTGTGTGCAATTACTACACAAGCTTCAGAAATTCAAAAGATGACAGTGAATAACGACCTGCAGTCTTGGTCAAACACTGACCTCAAACCTCTGTTAAAACTACTCTATAATTTGGAGAACAAAAGTTATACATAATTTGATATTCACTTATAGCAATTTTTAAAAATCATAGTTGAAGAGTATAAAACAAAACCAAAAATAAACATTTGTGCAAGGAATTAAATGTTATCAACATGAACATCTGTGTCCTTTTTTCACAGGTTAGTCCTAGAGATCAGCAAAACACTTCTTGCTCCTTGAACCAGATGACAGCAAACTATAAACTCAAACCAGTTCTAGTTAAACGATACTCCTAGTACAAATGTAAACTTGCTTTCACTTACATAATTGAAAGTCTCCATTACGCACTCTTGATGCCTACTTCCGTACTTCTGAATAGTGAACCTCGTGGATTAACAGAGATGTTTTCTAGTTTACAAGCAATATTTTTCAACATTCCTGAAACAGCTCTGGCGTTAATGCTAAAGGACTTCTACTAAACTAAATTTGAAGAGCAAATATTTGCTTTTATTATAAGTGAAATTTAAATGGTGGCAATGGTGTTAATAAGCGCAAAATAAATTATTAAAAATAAAATGTGATTTACTTGTCTCCACAACACTTTGTGATTCAATTTGTCCAAGTAACGACTCATTAAATGAGTATACTTTCAGGTTTGCAAACAGTTTACAGATTTCATTCATTTAATTATCTCCGAATTTATAACTTCCTATTTTACTGCTTTCTTTGTATTTCCATTTTGAAAGGCTCTCCAACCTTTAAAATAAGTCTCATGTTCCTATTACAAAGTTTCTGTTAACATTTTTAACAAACTTCTGTATTTAATATTTACCTCAGAATGCATGTTTTCTGAATATACCTCAGACATTACTGTAAAAATGTGAAAGGAAGCTTTCTCATACACTATTAGGGAGAGTAAAAACTGGTGCCAAATTTCTTCTGTAGGAAATCTGGGAATGTCCATCCACATTCAAAATGCACATACACCAATACATTCTTAGGAATTAATCTATGGATATACTTTCACGAGTACACAGAGAATGCGTGTATAAAGATGTGAAGTAAAACTCTGTTTGTAATAATATATAATGGTAAACAATACAAATATCCATTATTGGGAGACTGGTTAAATTAAATTTAGTACATCAATGAAATTAAACACTACAGAAGCTATTAAAAATAATTAGATAGGTGTCCACATACTAACATGAAAGCTGTCAAGGAAATAGTAAGTGAAAAAGGAGGCTGCAAAACAAAGATTATCCATTTTGTGTTTTAAGCCTATACGATGGAAAAAGGTCTGGAAGGTTCTGTAAGAATCCATTTTACTTTTGTGGAGTAGAACTAGAGCAATGTTTTCAACCTCGGCACCACTAAGGCTTGACCAGACAATTCTGTGTTGTGTGGGCTGTCCTGTGCATATGCAGGATGTTTAGCAGTATCTCTGACCTCTACACATTAGATGCTAGTAACACCGCCCCAGTTGTGACAATCAAAAACTTCTCCAAACACTGCCAAATGTCCCCAGAGAGACAAACTCACCCCTAGTTGAGAACCACTGTACTAGAGAATAAAAGGGTAAAGAAGAGAGGAACCTTTACTTGTCACCTAACACATTTTGTTCTTTTAATTCAAATAATGTATTTGCAATTTAAAGAAAAATTTAACAAAAAAGATCCCCCCAAATTTCTAACTGAAAAATCAAGTTCTTGTAGGATATGAATCTTTGTTTAAAAAAACAAAACAAAACAAAACAAAAAACCTTTGTAAGAAGCAATACAATAGTTAAGATGATTACATGGGACTTATCCATCTTTAATGGAAAAGGCAGAAGATATAGGGATTCTGCAGCTTGGTTTCCATGACTGCTTTTTCCCAAGATGCCCATACTCACTGCTTCATTTCCTACTCTTTTGCCCCTATACCTTTCGGGGGGCTGGAGTTCCTGATCACCAGGATGGTTTAGACCAACAACCTCCTCTTCTGTCTTATTTTGTATATTCAGAAAACTATAAATTAATCAACAATGGTACCAGAAATATGGAAATTTTGCCCAGGAAATTAAGGGAAATACTACTTACCAATTATTTAAGAATTTCACAATGAATTTGACACTTGGGAAAGTATATCTGCTAACTCTACCAGACTTAAAACAAACAATTCATGGAGAAGATCCAGAATTAGTAAGCTTCTTCCAATGAAGTTGGTTATTCACTTACTTATCCATCTATCCATCCATCCAAAAAATTTAAGTTCTTTAAGATTCTTGCTTTAATACAGCATACATTGGGGGATAAAGGGATGATTATCTGATGAGGAACTCTAGCTAAAGCTTTGGAACTTAAACTGATGGAGTAAATTATAATACATGTTTCAGTAAAGCCATCTCAGATATGAGCTCATGGTTTTGCTTAGAATATCTGAAACATTCCTCTAGATAATGATACTCCTTTAGGAGAGGCAAAAAGGAAAGGAAAGGTAAAAAGGCATAGCCCTGGAACTGTATCAGGAACTGCTCTGAGCTTAGTTTAATTTTATGTATTTGTACATAAGCTTTCTTTTAAAGAACTACTGTTTGAAACCTACTGATTTATGCTAATGTAGCAGTGAAACCAACTTTTCTCTCTACTTTTGGATTTGATGAGGATGTTAAAAAGAAAACTTGAACATAGCGTCAATATCTGATTGGTGACAATATGAAACAAATTAATAAACTAACACGTTACTGCAAAACATACCTGATTCTGGCCAGAACAGCTTGTAGAAAGTTCAATACTGTCCTGAGTTCAGATTCTTGACAAGCTCTGAGAAGCATACTAAATCCATCATTAAGCAGTTTTTCATGAGAAGCATGCAAGCAATGGCTAGTCTCAAACACTTCTTGAACACCATCAATATAGATAGAAAGAAGTATCCAGAGAGTATGTCTTTGTCCCATTTCATCATTCTTAGATACTAAGAACTCCTTTGCTTTCTCCTGGAAAGCACCTGAAAATTTCTCAGCCAAAGCACCAATATCCAGATTTTTCTGGGTGTACATCAAGAGGAAGGCCGCCTGACCCTTCCAAATGAGAGATGACGTTTTAAAAGCAGGCTTGAGGAAATTCAAGAGGTCTAAAACATGACTTGCTACATCTTCCACATCTGCAACAGCTGCTAACAGTAGAAAAAGGTTGAAAAAGTTCTGCAGACCAACTTCAGTGAGTTCTTCCATTCTCTTTTGATGGAATTTAGAATATATTCTGTAAAACATAAAAAATTGCTTTAATAAACTGTTGCATTCACAAAAATCCATCTTTGAAAGTAACATTTCGCTCAATATTCATGACATTTATTACTTTAAATTTTTAGCTACTTCTTCATTGTGCTGCTGTCAGGTCACTTTGTCTACTTAGAAAACAAATGAACAAAAATACCACTACCTTCAAATTTCTCAATGATGCAGCCAATCACCTGTAAATGAATCAAAGGATTCAGTGGCTTTCCCCAAAGGACAGTAGAAATGTTCTCTTCATAGAGTACATGACTTTTCCTTTTATTTTGTCCTCCATCACTTTTCTTTAAAAATTTTAATTGACAAATAGGAAAGAATATATATCTTTCAAATACAATTTGATGTGCTTTACAGAAATCTTAATAGGGCAATTTTATATAAAAATTTTCCTTAAACCCTTCCTCCCTCTACTCCTCGTAAGACTTGCTCTTGCTATATATTTATACCCTAAGACAAATCAAAGTGCTAGAAAAATTATTTTTACTTACAAAGAAAAATTGTTAGTGTTCAAACGTCCAAGACTAAAATTTAAAAATTGTTAGTGTTCAAACGTCCAAGACTAAAATTTAAAAATTTTTTGTCAATACTACTTAATTTTAATAGTAATGTACTTTTCTTTCATCATAAGGGATGAGAATTGAAAAAAATCATTCATCTTGAATCCTACTTAAGAATTGTTAAATTTTGAAACTACTATAATTAGTGTATTCAAGATAGAAATGACTAATGTTAATGAGCAGTTAAACTTTTATTTGTAAATAATAGAGCTGGTAAGCTCCTGAAAGTAAATATCTGTTTAATTATCTTTATCTCCTCCGTCATGCCCATATAGTGCGTGGTATATTAGTATTTTCTAATAAACAGACTTGTTATTGAATGAATTCCAATGATTTCTTTTAGCAATAAAGCGCTAAGTATTTTGTCTTCCATAAAATGATTTAAGATTCGAAGACAAACCAGCAAATACAACAAAGAAAAAAACCACTTTTTGAGCCACGTAATTATTGGGGGTTTAACAAAGTAGCTACCATTGACATTTTAAAAAGTATATTCTAAATAAAAAAAAATCCGAACTGTATGACTATAACCTTCCAAGAATTATTCACTGTGGGAATGAATCATAGGGATTTCATTTAGTGATTCTTGAGAAATCCCCGCCTAGAATAAGACGTATTCTGCCGCAAGAACTCCTACCCCATAAGCTGAGCAAGTGGTAGGTGGCAGATGTATGCATCAGAGAGCTAGAAAAAGGGCAAGTAGGCAAAGGAAGCAAGACATGGAAGGCAATTAAAAATCATACCCATGGAACAAACAAAACCCTAAAAAAAGAGAACACATGAATGTGACCAAAAGTTTATTTTACCACACCAGAAATGAAAATGCCATACTCCCCAAAGAGAACATTAGAGTTATTTGGTTCTATTACATTCTGGTTAGTTTTTATTCCAGAATGCAGGGCTTGTCGGATTGCTGAGCTCAAAGCACACGAAGTTTATAGGTTAAACCTATTACTCGCCAATGTAAAATTTGGAGAGGTTTTTCTACTTCTATAATTGTTAATAAAATGTATGCAATGAGTTATATAATAACATAAAAATTAATTTTGACAAGCAAAACAACAGTTGTCTAATATCCTTGCATTTAATATGTGAAATTTCAATCTTCAGGACTGATAAATAAATTAAAATCCTCCAGTTACAGATAACAGGTTTGCTCCTTACTATAAAAAATGGGCAGGCTCAAAAAGCTCCATATTTTGCCGTTCCACGTTAAGGAATACATTTTAAATGTGTAAGCCACAAAGACCTCCAAGCACAAGTTTAACTTAAACAACACAAACAGTAACACTTCTCCAAAGATGTCAATGGACAATCATGACAAAGAAAGATATGGTACACACCTTCCTTTGACTTGTTTCCAAGGATGAAGGCCATTGTTCTTCATTGCTTTCTTAATAACTTTTGCCAAAATGCAAAGGAAAATGGTATAACTACTTCTGGATTTATACAAGTTGTAATCTTGTTTGTCACAACAGCAGGTCTTCACCATTTCTAGCATACACAAGGGTGACTTCATGGTATTTGTAAAGCCCTTCAAAGGATGCCATGAAGTACTGAAGGAACTATTCTAAACGCAAAAAACAAACAAACAAAAAAGACAGCAAACAAGTGTGAAGTCCCTGAGTAAATAAAAATGGAATAGTGCAAATCCCAATTAGCTCAGTAAAAGTTTGACTTACCTTAATCACAAAAGTTACAGTCGTTACCACATATTCCCCCAAAATAATTCCATAAAAGCACAGAACATCAAGGGGTATTCAAATTCCTGGTTAATCCCCCCAAAATGTCTTTTTAACAGTTGGTTTGTCCAAATGAGGGCATAAACAAGACCCATATGTTGCATTTAAAGCTCTTTTATTCTTTAAGTCCCCCAACCTTTGTTATACCATTTATTTTTATATCCTGCCATTTATTGTGTAGAATTTCCTATATTCTAGACTTAACTGCTTGTATCTCCCTAATGTTACCTACTGTATTCTTTTATCTACTATCTTTTCTATAAATTGATAGCTGTATCGCGAGGACTGATCATATTTAGGTCAAGTTTTTTGGCAAGAGTCTTTCACTGGTAGTACTGGGTACCTCCTTTTGCAGTTAGTAAAGAGGCACGTAAGTTCTGTCATTCGTGTTGTGATGTTAGGGTTGATTCCGTCGTCAGCCTGATCTGTTCATTTCAGTGATCCCCACCAGGCTTTTACTGAACAGTTTTAGCAGTCACTGAGGCTCACTGCCCAGATGCCTTATTTCATCAGATGTGCAAGGTAGTGACTTTCTAATTCTAGCATTCTTTCTGAATTAGTTCATCAGAAATTTGGTTACTCTAAATATAGTTTATATTTTCCTTTATTTACAGTTTTCAGGATGAGGTGCTTTTTTTTCAGGATAACTTTTCTAAAAGCATCATAAACTCAAAGATTTAATCATATTTGATATGTTTTAATCCACAGCAGTCAATACTTTTTCTTATGCTTAAATTTCCGCAGCGTTGGGCAATGGGAACTCCTTTAAGGTGGCTCCCATGTCCTTTTGCCATGACTCCAGCTTACTTTGATAACCTTCCCGCTTTCGCTTATGACAACTTACTTATCTAGCCTCATCTTGTACACATGCTGCCTCAGAACTAGATTTGGTCATTTCTCTAATCAGCCTGGCATTAAGCTTCAGAGAAAGGGATTTTTCTCATTTTTTTAAGACGCTCTGTTATGTACAAACCTAAACTTGTAATTGACTTATAAATTTTCCATTTTCATTTTCTATCTTCACTGAAGAGGTCACTATTTATTTACCCAGAAACCCAAACATTTCAAATCTTCTCTTATCTCCACACACTACAGGTAACTAAATTCTTTAAATCTACCTTTAAATTTTTTATTTTCCAAATTTATCCTCTCCTTTCTAAACCAATTGTTATATTGTAGTTCTCACTTACTGCATTATTTGCTCACACTACTACACTGCATTACTAAATTATCTGTACCTACTTTATGAATACCATTTTCAGAAAAACTTCCTCAAGCACATACCTGTCACATTCTTACTTACAAATATTGCCTAAGTAAATCATAATTCAACTGCACATTATCTTCAACCCTTCATAATGAGCCCCCTATTACCTTCTCTGTTTTCCTTATTTCCTGTCTCTCTTCATAGTCACCTCAGACTTATCACTTAGAACTATTTAACACGGTAGGAACAGATCATGTTTTTTCATGTCTCCATGTATTTGCTCACACTGTTCCTTTTGTCTGCATGTTCTTTTTCTTCTGCATTTGGAAAATTCCACTCATTCCCCAGGCCAACTTTAAAAATTATGACTTCATAAAGTCTTCCACAAGTCCATACACTGGGTCAGATACACCCTTCTCTGGCATTCCACAGTGTTACAACCTCTTTCCACAATATATCTGCCCACTAGCCTATAAGTCACTCAAATGCCAAAACTGTGTCTTATTCAGGACCCCATTAACTCTTCAATGTGTTGCAAGCAATCAATAATTGTTAGAAAATACTTATAAATGAGGATATACAAATACATATATCTGGTACAATTTCAGCTACTTCGCCTACTCTCAATTTGAAAAGGGATACCAAATGCTTCGTTTCTTTATGCCAATGCTCCATAGACAATGTGAAAGATAAAAGTACTCTTGAGCTACTCTAATCTACTTCAAAAAATTAACTTTTTAAGAAATATCTGTAACTATTCATAATTAAGCCATTACAGTCCTCAAATGTCATGTATAAATTCTTCAAATTACCGGAACAAATTCATACTCTATTTACTCACCAGGTTCTTACTATAATATTCCCATAGAATGGTGACAACTGCGATGTTTGGCTCCCAGAAATCACAAAGTGTCAAACAACAGTGAAGATACATTCGTAATTGCTCTTCCAGTATACCATCCTAAAAGAGAAACTAAAATTGTGAGGAAGTAAATGGGTTCTGGCAACATACTATCACTTGATAATGCACCGAATAACCCACCTGCTTCTAGAAAGAATATGACTATATATCATCAAATCATAGCCATTCTCATATTCAGACAAGAAGCTCCAAATCAATGTAAGGTATACGTCTAAAAATTTGCTCTACGGTCAATTAACATATTCAGATAATGGAAATTACATAACTCAATTTGACTTTTAACTCAATTATTTAAAAATTACAATAGGTGTTTCATAACTGAATGGTATAGGAAACCCAGAGACTGGAAAAGAAACCCAAATCAGAAAGAGGGAGCAAAAATGATCTAACAATAAATGGATGAATGGATAAAGTAGAGGTGGTACATATATCCATTGAGGGCTGGCACTTGGACTGAACGATTGAATGAAAAAGAGCTGAAAGAAAAATGTTCATGACAGAGACAACACATGGAAAGTTTCTGAGTTAGCAGTAAGTCTGCTATTGTAGCAATTAGGTCAGAGACAGTCAGGGACCATAGCTCTTTGAGGCTTTATAAGTCTTGGTAAGAAGTATGGATTTTATTTTAAGTATGTTGGGAAGCCACTAGAGTATTTTATGTACAGGAGTGACATTTTGTGACACTTTCAAAACTCCTGCTCTGGACCATGCATGGAGAATGAATATAGTGGATAAGAATAGAAGCAGGAAGATCAGATAGAAGGTAAACAGTGACACTTCTAGTGTAAGAGAAAAGCAGACTGAGAGGTCAAGTGCAAAGTAGACCTATTTGGAGTTCTAAAGGTGCATGATACATAGTAAACTTTAAATAACTTCTGAATGCCTGGGATTCAGTGGTGTATCATTTTTTAACAAACATGCATGGTTACTCTATGATAGGTAATGGATTAGTGTCCTCTTTTTTCCTACTTCCTTCTCGTTCTACCACCTCAAAAGGTTAGAGGACTCAATTCTATGAAACTGTAAGATGGAGATAAGCAGACAACTTTAGAGATATGTTTGGAAACAGAGGCACTGGGATTTGTTGATGAGTTCTATTAAGGTAAGAAGGATAGAGAATAACGAAGAATTCCCATCCATGCCTTAAACACATGGAAGATGATACTATATCCTGAGAGGGCAAGGATAAGGGGAGAACAGATGGGAGAGTACACAGGGAAAACAGGTGGAGATACTAAGTAGACAATCTGACATATGGGTCTAGAGCTCAAGGGAAAAGTCAGAGCTGTTGATACAAATGTGGATGTCACCTTCATATTGATGGTTTTTAGAGGTAAGAGGCTAGATAAGATCAACCAAGGAAAGACTATACATGGATAAGAAGATGCTATTCCAACATTTAGGTATCAAGTAAAAGGAGAGGAATTTATTAGCAAAAACCACTGGCCACTGAAGTAGAAAAGAAACCAAGCATCATGGAAGCCAAGAGAAATCTTTCAGAAAGGAACAGTGGTCAACAGGGTTGAATGTTATTGAAAGATTAAAATGAAAAGAAAGAAGAACTCTTAGATTGACAATATGGAAGAAACTGGTGGCCTCAATAAGAGTAGTTTCGGGGATGGCAGAAACAGAAGCTTAACTATGACAGACTGAGAAGATAATAGTAAGTGAGAAAATACATACAGTAATTCCCACTTATCTTTGGGGTATACATTCTAAGACCCCCAATGAATACCTGAAACTGTGGCTAGTACTGAACCTATATATTTTTTCCCCATACGTACATACCTACGATAGTTTAATTTATAAATTAGGCATAGTAAAAGATTAACAATAACTAATAATAAAATAGAACAGTCATAACCACAAACTATAATAAAAGTTATGTGAATGTGGTTTCTCTCTCTCTCTCTCTCTGTCTGATAACCAAGATGCCTACTAAATGACTAATGGGCAAGTAGCTTATACAGTGTGGATACATTAAACAAAGGGATAATTCACATTCCCAGTGGGATGGCATGAGATTTCATCGCACTACTCAAATGGTGTACAATTTAAAATTTATGAATTGTTTATTTCTAGAATTTTCCATTTAATATTTTTAGATTGCAATTGACCACAGGTAACTGAAACCATGGAAAGCAAATCCACAGTTAAGGAGGGACTACTGTATTTAAGTGAAGATATATAATAAAGTCCTTTAGTGGGTGAGAAGAGACAAGATCCTTTGATTGAAACTAGCCTTTGACAGAATTAGCCTTTGATAGAAAGAGTGTCACTTCCAATATAACAAAAAAGCAGACTGAGAGATTGAGTACAAAGCAGAAATTGTTGGGACATTTAAAGATGCAAAGATAAAGAATTCTATACTGATTGGTCCGATTTCCTTAATGGTTTATGAGGCAAGATGCTTAGCTAAGTTTATTAGGGTAGAGTATATGTTGAATTATGTGTTAAAATGGAATTCTGAAATAATAATAATTTTGGAGAGTGGAAAAGCAAACATTCTAGAGCTGAGTGCCATTTGACATTTATGATCAAGAATTTAAAGTCAGACCAATCAGTAAAAATGATGATGTGATTTTCTCCAGCAATATTCAGCTGAGGGTGGAGAGATAGGGAGTAGGAGAGGAGAACTAGTTTTTTGAATTAGTTTTACCTAAACAGGTAAGGAATTAAAGGTGTTTGTGATGGAGTGATTGTATAACCTAAATTGTGCAAGGAGGAAAGTGTGGAAATAGAAGATAGAAAAATGAAAAGGTCAGCTGGGATGCGCAGAATGAGAATGAAAAAGAAAATATAGAGTAGAGCATAACCATGGGAAGAATTGGCTGAGGTAAGTGAAACAAAATCTGACTAGAAGGTAGACTATTAAGAAACTTAAAGGACAGGGTGCTTATACACAATACTAGGGTCACTAACAAAAGTAGTTAAACAGGTATAGAAAAAAACAG
Organism: Rhinolophus hipposideros; assembly: GCF_964194185.1. Taxonomy (NCBI): domain Eukaryota; kingdom Metazoa; phylum Chordata; class Mammalia; order Chiroptera; family Rhinolophidae; genus Rhinolophus; species Rhinolophus hipposideros. The sequence goes on along the minus strand of NC_138049.1, from coordinate 56,425,250 downwards.
TGATCTTGGTGCTAAATCTTTCAATGAATGAGAGTGAACCAAACATGAACAGATTTTTTTTTGTCTCTTAATTACTAATGCTTTACAATACATTCAAGCTTCAAGTCCTCTAGGAAACTTCCACACTAAACAATACCTTTTTTTTATGCTCCACGGTACAATACGCGCACCAGTATTACAGCGCTTATCTTGTTAAATTTAAAGTTTATCTGCCTGTACGTGTCTATGAGCTCTCAGAAAGCTCTCAGAAAGCTAGGATAATGTCCCCAGAGCCTAGCACAGTGCCTGGTTCACCAGAGAGGCTCTATAAATGTTGCATGAACAAAACTGAGATCTGGTTACTGGTGCCTCTTTTCTCCAAACAGCTGTTTGGCTTAGGCAAAGACATTTAGCTTCTCTAACAGACAATTAACCTCATGTAACCAAAGAAGACAAGGTTCTGGCCATCACTACTAACATTCTTTGATTTTATTATGAAAACATTCAACTACATTTAGGCTCATTCCTATGGCACACTACCGATATAAATCAAAGCATACTATTCCAATTCTGTTGCAAGGTTAAAAGGTGGGCTCTGTGAAAAAAATGGGCTCGCTTTGAAGAGTTTTATTTGGTATCTGAAACTCAGTTTACATACATGTGAGTCCACAAAAAGGTATTTAAACCATAAATATAAATGAAGTTTGGAAAAAATAAAAGATTGAAATACCATGTGTCAGGCATTATGGACATTTACACACGTAAATTCATGTATGTCTCATACCATCCCAGTTATATTAACTTCATTTTGCAGAAAAGAAGGTTGGGGTTCAGAAGTTACTAATAGCTTACCAAAGTCCACTTGGGAAGGAGCTAGGATTTATGACTATGAAGCCTGTTATACATACTAATCTGTGCCACCTTCCAAAAAGGGGGACACGAAATGAACATTTAATGAACACCAGATTTGATCAAAATGCTCTTTGTGACCAGACCGAGATTTAAATAAAAGTGTTTGTAAGGCCAGAGCTCATGCTATTGGTACACTCTTTCCAGTGTACCCAATCAAGAAGGAATTAAATATGGCATCCTTTTATTTTTTTAAAGGAAAGGAGAAAAATTTCCCTTCATTTTCCTGCTAGTGGTTACAGATTAAAATGAAAAAAAAAATGGTTTAGAAAATACCACTTTCTCCACAGTGATGGCAGGATAGTGTAATCAGTCAGTTGATTCTAACTCAAAAAGTGCTTTTTTTTCTGGCCTTTAATTAAATAGTGTCTGTTATAAAATACATTTTCACATTCTGTATATTCAACCAGTCTTTGTTTTGAACCCTTAGTTTTTTCTTAAAAGTTCCCTTTAAAATGTGTATGTGTGTGTGTGTGCGTGTGTGTGTTGTGTGTGCACACATCTGTTAAATTATGGAGAGAACAGATTCACCCATCTTCAAGTCCAGGTAACGAAAGAGATGAGAACACACAATAGTCTGGAGTAGAGTAGGCAACAGACATCTTAGCTCAATTCGTAACAAAAAACAGGGCTGAAATATCTTAAAACACTTGAGTGTATTCATTTCTTGCTACCTTATATTTTTCTCATCCTATACTTACTGGATAGGGAAAAAACAAAAACAAAGTATGAAAAATTGAAGTATCCTCCAAACAGATCTAGAAACCAAAAGGGATTACTAGTCAAACACATAGCAGCAAAGAAGTTTTAAAATAAAAATAATGAAAAAGCAAAAAAAAAAAAGAGTTTTCTTAAGAATCCTGCAAAGTCAAATGCTTTGAGGGAGCACACAGTGAGTAAAACACATATGATGATTCAAATCCCAGCTCTGCCACTTCCTAAGCTAGTTGTGTGAACCTGGACAAGATCCTTAACTCCTCCGGGACCCAGTTTCTTAATGTGTACCATGGAACTTCATAAGATTGTCATAAGCATTAAGTGGAAGAATGTAATTAAATGTTAAATGCAATGCTCACACAGGGATAGCTATCATATTGTTATCTGCAAGAAAGAAATGTATTTTTTCAGGCCAAATGCGGACTCTGTTGATGGTGAAAAACCCAACATGTTCATGGTATTATACCTTAAGCCGATATATTTCCATTTGGGAAGTGTTAAGGTCAAATTCTATCTCAACTAAGAGGTGTGATTAAGAACACCTGAATCCATGCCCTCTGATTAGAGTTTCTAATAAAGCAGAAGACCTGTGGGCCTCTTTTCCACACAGCCTTAAAATGACTTGTCTCCATCCAGAATCTGTACTACTCAACTTCTGCATTTTTCATAAGACGCTGTGGGTGTCTATCTCAGCTGTGTGTGTACAAACTATTTAATGAAGAAAGCCACCATAGAGTATTCCATAATGCCTGCTTCTGATCACTGCTTTGTACCTTTGTCAAAGAATGTCTTCCTATCTTTATTCTGAAAGAACAAATTTAGACATATTAATCTGGGTTATTTCATACACCAAATTCTTTCATTGAACTAAAAATGACATTTACTATTTTAGCATATTCTATAGAAACGGCAATTTAACAACTGAGGGTTCATTTCCTTATACGTAAACAATATACCTATCAGAAAGCACAAGAAAACAAATATTTGAAACCTGAATAGTAATTGTTACTCTGCTTGATTAGATTTATTTTTAGGATTGAATAAAGAAAACTGAACTTTCATATCCTAGTCAAGATTCTTCTGTCCAAGAAACACAATGATTTTTAATTAGTAATTAGAAGATTATTGTCCCACATTATTCAGATCTAATCACATTCTGAGTTGTTTTTAATAGCCTTACATCCTCCAAGTTCTTTGAAAAAGGAAAATAATATTTAAAAAATATGGCTTGCTTAAGATTTCTTTTTACACCCTTCTATGACCTTTACTAGAAAATTCTTTCTGTGATTTTGGAAAATAATGAGGCTTTAAAAAGTAGCTAGCATAAAACTAAAAATCTTCCTTTTCATATGAAAACAATAATGTTGTTTAAAAGGGAGAATAAATATTTTCTGTTAACATTCACAAATATTAAATAGGATTACCTCTAAAAACTGTTTTAAATATTCAACTGTACCTATATAAGTAAAATTAAATATATGCTTTCTTTACTAACAAAGCTCAATGTTTCCGGCAGATCCTCTGGCTAGAAAAAGATCTGGAACATTATTTGCTTAATTAAAACTACAGTGGAGTGTTTATCAATTTTATTTGAAGACTGCTCTATATGTGGAACATATTTTTTTTTTTTTAAACATTGCAAATGACCTCTTTCACTGTTGGAGATCAAGTCAAAGTACATGAGCACGGTCAGATTTTAATTTACCTCAATGGGGGAAAAACAGATATAATCAAACTGATAGCTCTATCCAAACATATTATTTATTCTTTATGACCACCTACTGCACCCAACAAAATTGGTTTCAAGAACTCCAGCAAGTAGTCCTACACTACTTATAAAATCTAATTTGATAGAATCAAGGCATGACAAAATTGAAAGATTACTAGAGCGAATGGACTACTTCTTTCTATATATTATAACGACCTCTTCTTTCACAGGAAAGATATTACTTTGACTTTATGCTAGACCTAAATTCACAGAGAAAGTTTCTGAGATTGCCTGTACTATCACTACTTCTAGGGTGACTGACTCTCCCAGTTTGTACAGGTTTTGGCAGTGAAACTCCCACATTCCAGGAAACCCCAAGCCAGGCAAATCCAGACAGTCACCCTACCTACTTCCAAAAATTACTTATTTATCTTCAAACTAGCTTTGGATGACATCGTTAAAACACAAATTATATTGTACAAGTATACTACGTATGTCACACCAAGTTTTATCACATTATGAATGAGACATGCCAACTAAGAAAAGCTTTTTTTTTCTTCAAGATAATGAGTTTCCTTCATTTAAAATCAAAATTAAAGGAAGTGGTAATTCAAAGGAAAAAATAATTTTTTTGGACCAACCAAATGTGTTTAAAGAGGGTTTTCAATCTTTTAGTCATAAAGCAAACTTTTCTATGGAAGAAAAAAGGATGATAAATTCTTTCTCTTGTTGTCCCTAACCATTACAGGTATATGGATATTTATCCACATGTACCTTTAGAGCCTCCTAAGAAATACTCTTAATTTAAAACCTAGCTGAACAAAACCATGAGTTCATATACTGTTAGAGCTAAAAGGAAGTTTAACTGAGTTTTTTAAGCTATGTTGAGGCACTGGATTAATAACTGATATAAATAACAAAGACCATTTTTTCGTGATTCCCAACATTCTTGAAGTTAAAAAATACATGTAAGAAACTTTGATTTACTAAATCAATTATGTTCTCAAAAAAAAAAGATAAAGCCAATTAAAATGATATAGAAAAAAATTAAAATAAACAAAAACCTTTATAATGGTTGCGATATTACCTCTTTTTTTTCTGATACAACTAAAAGGACAATAGCTCTTTTGCTTCTGATACAACTTATGTATGCAGAGCACTTTGGAATTCCAACCTAGAATTCTTAGCTCATAATTATAAGATTTACATTATACTTACATGTTTTCCCTATAAAAACTAAGAGTTAATATAGTTAACAAGGAAAATTTCAAGCTATTAAAATGATTTTCAAAGATATGGCTACAAAATAAATGTGTGTGTGTGTATGCTATATGTATATAGCAATCTTGTACTACCTAACATATTTCTTCATTCCTCTTCAAGATTTTAACAATCTTTATTTCTTAACGGAAAAGTAATCTATTTGCCAAATTAAAAAATATTCTTTACTGAAGTTTTTTCTTAAACTCTTACATAAATAACTTATATTACAAAACTGTACAGAACCACAGTACAATATGTTTAAAGATGTGATGTACAGCACATTTAAAAGGAGGTCAAATCTGACCTGTGGGCCATGAAGCGCTACATTAACAGTTCTGCCAAAAGAAAAATGATAAGGTATGAAATGTGGGCTCAAACTAAGACCTTATCAGTTAGAGTATGATTCAGGCCTGTAAGATAAATTGCTCAGCAAGGTAAGTCACCTTCCTGCTGTGATGAGGATATAGCTGAATTTTCAATGCTACTCACTATCGCCCTCATCGTGTCGCCTAGACTTGATATCATACAGTCAAGGAATGGTTTAGAGTTCTGAAGCATCTACTACTTATTTTGAATACATTTTGTCAAAGTCACCAACTAGGATAATTATCTTTGTCCTTTAACTGGCAACTCAGTGTTAGAAATAAAAACCTTCAAAGGAGAGTCACTAGTAGGAACTATCTGTTGGCACTTCATTAACAAAGAATCATGATTCTATCTCAGATTTTTAATAATAAACTAGGTTTGTTAATTTACATCATTTCAAGTTTGCTTGGTTGTAATAAATAAAATCTGTAACACAAAAATTTAGCAAAGCCCACAAATTGTCTCATTTTAAATGCATACCTGAACATTGATGGACTTTTTCAGCAGTTCTTCTACAAAGTTCCAATTTGATTCCATATGTCTCTAGGAAGGGAGAAAATATTATTGTATCAAAATTAAAAATTAAGTTTATGGTATAGCAAGTTAGGTGTGAAGCAGAAACATTTTGTCCATCATTAGATATCATTACTATTTCTTAAATGTCTAAAATTACTTTGGCAAAGAGTTGTTAAGACTTCATAGAAAAAAATTTACAACTATTCCAATCCAATATAAACCTTATCAAGAGTTGTTTCATTAAAGAGTGGTACTTCTGTAAAATTATAAATGTTTTAACAAATAATTTTTGCTGTCAGATATAATCTAAGAGGAAAAAGAAAATATTTTATGTATATTTGGAGTTTTTAGGCCCTGAGTGTTCTTCCTTATTCTGTACTTTACTCACCAGAGATCCTTTTTCCTTCATTTTATATATAATAGCCTGAAGACACTTTAGCAAACAAGTAACTAAAATATTTACACAGAAAATAAAGAAAAATTTTACATAGTGCTACCTCAGACTTAGGCAATGGTCGCTTATCTGGCAACCTCACCTATCTAAAAGATTTGTTAAAGTAAAGAAGAAAGCTAAAAAAGAATTTCACAGAGCCAAAGTATTTCACAAGGGCTAGAAACCGAAAATGATTCCACTTTTTCAACAGGAAAGCCTGTAGGACCATCTCACAGTATAGTTGTATCAATGCTACATGTACATTATGTTAGGGTCTTTACATTATTACTTCCTCAAAATAAATCTTTCCGATTTCACAGATAACACAAGTCTCAGAAAAGTCATGTATATACAAGTTAGAGCATGGATTCAAATCCAGGTCGGTCTGGCTCCAAAGCCAGTATTCCTTATTACCTCGGGTTATTTATAACTGACTTTCTTTTTCTAACAAGCCTTTCCTTAGCTTTCAACAATTCACTTTTGTATCATACTTTACTAAGAAAATGTCACTAGTCCCAAATAAGTAGGGATATGTAGGGTTGATGATGTTTTTAGCTTTATAACTTGATAGTGTTAATGAGTACATTTCAATTATTCTATTTATCAAGGCATTTGAATCACACAACTTATAGAGAAGTAGTGTAATTCTTGTACAAAGTTTTTCAACTCTATGGATCAGTATTGTGGGTATAACATGAAACAAAAATAAACCATAACTCAGAGGAAAGAATGGTAACTAATTCATGCCTAAAACAAGTCTGTGTAAGAGAATATATATCAATGATCTTTCTTCCATTGGAAAACTCTGAGCAGCTATTTTTCTCTGCATACTAAGTTACACATAACTTAATTCCACTGATAGAAAGAAAGTAGACGTCAGCAATTTGGGCCTGTGTTTTATATTTCTTATCCCACTATCAGAGCTAAGACACCCATTTACGCTTCAGCATAGGTGGTATCTCCACCAGAAATATAAAATTGATCTCCCACCCTCCACTTCCAGTGACCTAAGTAATCTGGTACAACTCTCATTTTAAGGTTACATTTCTATTTACTCACCATTTCAAATGTTTCAAAAATAAGCATCACCTGGCCGGACTGATTGCCTTATGTTATGGGCAGGAAAAGCACTGTTACACAAATCCTTGCAATGCTCAAAAGTAAATTTTCTCTTTAAACTATATTTGCTTTTTTTAAGATGATTGGTATTGTGAGAAGATAACACACTCTAATCTAGGTTGAGAGAAAAGTATTAAACAGAAATATATGAAAACCTAAAGCCTCCAGTATGAAGAAGTGAGATACCAAATTTTCTTTCTAGGCCTATAGCAAGTAATTGGCAAGTTTTGTGGTTTAAATCCACATTTAACAGGAAGTCCAAATTTATAGAAACTCTTAAAAAAAATTAAAAAAAATTAACCATATCTGAAACCTATTTGAAATGTAAAGATTTCACATTCATCTTCAAGGCAAAGCAGTTCACATTTAAAAACTGAAACACATCCATGGTTAACACAAGTATTTCTCTGCTGTAGAACATATGGCTAACCATTATTACTTCCTATCATCCTCTCACATCAGATTATCCTTAATGGAATAAAGCAGGCTTAATGCATAACCACTTTCTATATGGTAGCTGGCTATGCTAATACAACATAAAGAGAAAAAAATATTTCAGGTAATTTTCAAAATTCCGATGTAAATAAATCCCAGACCCAAATTAATATCCCATATAAGCTCTCTGAATGGATGAGCAAGTATGTCTTTACGTTCGTAGATTAGAATATTTTATATGATTTATAAGCCAAACTGAGGCACTTTTGAGAGTGAAAGGAAAAAGTAACCAGATGGGATGAGGGGATGCGAGGCATACAGTGGGGCTGTTCCTGGCAATCCAGTGTACATGGTTACCCTACCCAAGTCCTATTCATAGGAGGCACTCCGTAGACGTAGACGGTCCCTCAAATCACGTTTATGTCAGTGACAAAAATAGGGTGATATTTAACCACCCTAGACCTCAGTTTCTATACCTGTAAAATGGACATATTACCCTCTCACCTATTTCATAACACTTCACTGAGTAAAATATCGAAGTTAAATTAAGCAAGCTGCAAATGCAATATGCAGGTATCAATATGAAGGTATCAGCCCTTAATGAAAACTACCAACTGTAGAGCTTGAGTTTTTCTTTAAAAGCCCTTAAGAAGTCCATAAATATCTGAAACTCTTGAGTACTCATGACTAAAACTGTCTATTTTACATATACACACATGCATATATATTGTACATCTTTATTATTTTTACCATATGAAAAGTTCTTTTCCAAATATCATGGCTCTCTTGCTTCTTAGAACCTTTTACATAAAGAATTAAGATTTTTAAAAAAATATATGTACCTTTAAAAAATATATTTTTTAAAAAATATAAAATCACACAAGAACTGCAAAAAAATACTGAAACACATAGGTTAAGCTACTTTAAATACAGAAAATTCATTTAGAATCTTGATGCAGAGCTAATAAAAGTAATAATCTCATATGGAATTCCTTGTATGAAATAGAAGAGTGAGTTCAGCAATGCTTCTTTGGGTGTTTGTACTAGTGTAATTCAACATCCCAATAGTAACGGTAATGATATATATTAATGTGATTATCTACCGCACTGGGAGTGTCTGGGAGCTTCAACCCCTATTGAAATATATCGTAACTCACTCAAATAAGTGTTAATTCAGTTGCACTAATAACCCAAAACCATGGTCCTTGAAGCAAGAGGCAGTACAATATGTTTCATGTGTATCTTATCATTGACACCTATTATGAAAGCCTCTCAATAGAAACTCAGAAGTGCTTAACTAATTACCATATTTATTTGTACTGATTCGAATCAGAAATATGTACTTGGAGAAATTAAGGTTAGAAGGGAAGATGAATAAAAATGCTATGGCAAGACTAAAGAATTATCAGATATACTTTTGGAGTTCTTTTAATGTTGTTCTAGCATTCTAATAATTCAAAGATGTGAAACATAATATTAACTCCACAAAAATACTAAGTAAAATGATACTATAGTAATGATAACCACTAACATTTATTGAGTACTTACTATGTATCAGTATGACAAGGACTTATGTACAGAAATAAGGACATACAATCCTTCTCTATGAGAAACTCATTCTGTTGACCTCTAGATATATAGAAGAATTCTGCGTGTGAACTTACACAGCACTTTCTAACTCTACTTTATCTTCGATCTCCTACAGGTCCTTTTATTATGAAGGGGATCATTTAAAGGACCTCTTGAGGCCCTTTCCATTTCTATGACACAATGTCAATATTAACTAACCCTCAGATTTCATGGATGATTTCTCAGCCGACTTTGTCCAATATTCCAAAGAGAGGAAAATCTGTCATAAAGAACATGTTTCATAAAGCAATAGTTTCCATACCTAATACACAAGAGCCATGGAACTGTTGAAAAATAAAGATTCCCAAAATCCAAACCAGATTACTAAATCAGGATCTCCAGAGTTGAGATCTGGAAATCTGAATTTTAAAAAAAACTCACAGGTAGGCCTGATGATCAGCCAGGTTTAGGAACCATTCCCAGAAAAAAAAACAATTTTGAAAATATAGACACATTAGTTTCAAGATTCTCAGTGTTTATTTTGTGGTACTGATGGGCTGATATAATACCGTACTATTCATTTCTGAACATGGAAGAAATTACATACAAATAGGGCTTCAAATAAATACATCCACTGGCTGGTTTTATTCATAGGGCTTTTTATATAACACTGGAAAATATGTCTAATTAAAAATTAATATAGTAGTGCAAAACTGTCATTCTATTTGAACTAATCTTCACGGTTAATTAACAAATTAAAATATCTTTGTGAAAATATCTGAATAAGTGTTATTTTGAGAAAATAATGTTATCAAATTATTCACAAAACCTACTGATTAATTTCTGGAGAAACATGTTTTTCCTTTGGCAATCTTACAGAGTTTAGAACTAGAAGGAATTTCCTGAACAAGCCAATCACATGATTTCTGGATGAGGGAACAGAGGCCCAGAACGGTTTCAGGAACTCACTGAAGGTCACGAGACCGCTTAGTAGCAGAGCCTGGACTAGATCCCAACTCTTCTACAAATTGTTTTTCCTTAAACAAACAATAAAAAAGATAAAGATGTTTGCTGAAAGGCCTACAGCTCCTAGATTAAGAAGCTGAATTGATCTCTGTAGGATTATGATCTGATTTTTGTTGTTTCTGCACACTTACTTCCTAATATGTCTACCAAAAATATGTATTAATTGATAATATAAGTTCAGAAAAATAAAATCTTACTGTTTCATCTGGTGCTCCATGACGATCAAACTGGTAAAATGATGCTACATGAGTAATAATCCACCAACTGAAACCTAATGGATCCCTGGGCTGGATTACAGGCATAGAAGGTCTTCTCTGGTCACTTGATGTTTCAAAGAGTGCTTTAAGTAGCTTATTCAACCAGTGCCAGAAAGACTATAGAAACAGATAATATGATTCAATTAAATTAAGACACTGATCCAATAACCTGTTATTTGGGCTTTTCCCTCCATTTTTGTAATGAAATATACACACAAAAGAGAACACAAAGTATCCAAAACTTAAATAATAATAAAAATACCCAGGTTAAAAAGTAGAAAATGACTAGTACTTTAGAAAGATACTACACGTTCCCACAATTACATCTTCTCCCATCCAGGGGTAATCATTACAGTGACTTTCATAATAAATCATTCCCTTGTTTTTATAAGTTTTGCCATACAGGTATATAAGCCAAAAAGCACATATTTTTGGTTTTGTTCCTTTTTTAAATGCACATTTGTATTCTTTAGTGCCTTGTTTCTATTCCTCGGTGAGTTTCTTCTTTTCCACAACATTATGTTTCTGTGATTCATCCATATTAATGAATATGGCCAGAGTTCATCAGAGTATTCCAATATATGACTATATTATAAAACCATTTACCTGATTTACTGCTGTTGAACATTTGATGAGTTTTAGTAAGATTTTTTCTAGGTATTTTGTCCATTTCATGTATTCAACATTATTAAGCATAAAGTTGTTGACAATATCTCAACTTTTTTTAGTATGTGTAGAATCTGAAGTCACGTTCCTTTCTTTATTTCTAATATTGATTCTGTAATCGTCTCAAGAAAGATTAGGCAATTTTAGTAATCTTTTTGAACAAATTTTTGGCTATTTTTATCTTTTTCGTTGACTCGATCATCTATGTTGCTTTTAGTTTCATAAATATGTTCCAGTTCTATTTGCTACCTGTTACTTTCTTTGGGTTTATTATGGAGGGATATTTTGCCTAACGTCTGCCTAAAGTTTTGCCTAACTTTGCCTAATTTAAAATTGCTGACCAATAACACTGTAAAACACAAATCTCCTAATAGTAGGAATCCAGTATTTGCACTTTAGTTTGTTTGTTTTGTCTTTAGCTTTAAAGTACATAGCAAAAATAGTGCATTCTAAGTTACCTAGGTTAGTCCTCTCCCCACCCCGTCCTCCAGTGTGCTATTCACCTGCAGTATAGTTAGGTTCCATTGTTTCTCTTTATATTCCATTGAATCCCCTTTCCACACATGTTAATCTATTTCTGGAGCACCTGAAAGATTAACATGGTTCTAAAGGCAGAACAACACATTCAAACCCTTCCACTCCATTCTCACTCATTAATCTTCCATTCCTACCCACCAATCTCAATAGTTCCTGATTTGTCTTTCCAGTATTTTTGAGCACAACTAAATACTATACGTATTTCCTTATTTTCTCTCCTTTGTTATAAAAAAGGCAGCATCCTGTCAATATTTTTTTGCACTTTGCTTATGTTATTTAACAATATATCCTGAGAATCACTCCATTATCAGTTCAGATATCTTCCTTATTCTATCATACAAATGCATAATACTCCAGTGTGCAGGTATCCCATGGTTTGTTTAACCACTCTCCTGGATAAGGGCATTTAGGTAGTTTTTAAGATTATGCTTTTATAAACAATGCTGCAATAAATAGCCTGATGCATGTGTATTGTTGAATTGTTGCCGGAATATACTGAGGGTAAACTCCTAGAAGTGGGATTGGTAGGGTCAAAGTTATAAAAAATCCTCATCCCATACTTTTTGAGTCTTTTGTGGGGGGTGGAGGGGCAATGGTAAGTTTTTATTTTATAGAACATTTTTGGAATATTCTGTATGCAATGCTTAAAGGTGGCAACATGTATACACATACACTTGTTTGTGGCAGGTAAAACATAATACATACAGTTAAACAATTCTACAATATTTGCAGGTGGTACAGCACAGGTATCTGCGGCCTCATTCAGGCACTTGCGGAAATGTGAGAGTGCACATAAAGCATATTTAGGTCTGTTTCTCCAAAAGAAGAGGAGTAAATTATTTCAGCTACTCCTTCATTTTCTTTTTCTAACTTTCTTAAACATGCACTTTCTTAATGTGGTAGAAAAAAACGGTCTGTGGCATCAAATAATTCTGCATTTGAAGCCAAGCTTCACATATTCTGATTCTGTTATTTGAACAGTTTACTTAACCTCACACTCATTCTACTTTCTGGCATATAAGAAATATCACTCGAGGAATATTAATTAGCTTTCCTTCTCATCTGGGAAATTGAATTGAAGTCTAATTGAAGTCTACTGGATAATGAGTGTTGTTTTTTTTTAGGAAAATACTCATACAGATACATGCAGTATTAGCTACATGTTTAGAATATTTTCTGTGACAGAAATATGTCCTTGATCAAATTAGTTTATGTTCATTCTTGGAGTTCCCACATCATTTTAGGTGTGTGTGAATTCCCAAACATTCCTGAGCCTTCCTATGTTTCTCTAATTGCTTCTTATCCTCTCCCCCTGGGAAGCAGCACCCTGGTGCCTTCACAAAGGTCAGCAGCAGCCCAGACAACAGTGGAAAATAACTTCTTAACCCTGAACTGCCTCATCCCTTTGGACAATTTCCTTAGAGCATCAGTCCTTTAAACATTGACCTGCTGCAGAAAATGTCTCTCTCTCAGAGGGAAAACTTCAAATTTCATTCAGTCTTCCCCTCCGTTATTCCAGAGATAGGGTAGGGGAGACCAGGGAGTAGAGAGAAGGAATTAAATATTTCTTTCTGGAAGAATGGTAGTGTGCACACATACACACACATTTCTTCTTTTAAAAAATAAATTGAGTGCATTGTATAAATCAGTACTGTCACATTACAAATTTTTTAAATCCTTATACAAGATAGAAAATAAACAAGAAATCTCTGCTTTCAGCAGTATGGAAAGCTCCTACAAACAGGTCCTACGTGAGGCTTCGCCTGCTGTTAACATTCTGTGATAGCATTAATTCCCAGGAAGATGAAACACAGGCTTCCCTGTTCTTCCTGAAACTCAACTGCTTCTTGTGTTTTTCTTTCTCAGTTTATCCAAATGCACCTTGGTCTCTAAGGCCACTGCAGGTAGTCAGTGCAAAGAATAATTTTTAACTTGCTCCTCTGTTGTTTTAGAAGGACTTTTTTGTTGTTTTGTTTCCTTTTGGTTTGGTCACTTTTTCTTAGGCTTGAGCTTTTTTTTCAGAAAGTATCTCATAGTGACAGTCCACATAATCTCCATAGAGTAAAAGGTGGGCCCTAAATTGCTTTTCTCTAAGCTGGGGGCTTACTCTGTTCTGCCATATTGGTTAATTCATTCAGTTTTAGCGGCTAGAAGCCGAAGATCAGTGTCAAGCATGGTCAGGCGAGGGCCGTCTTCCAGAACAGACTTCTGGCTGTGCCGTCCAAGGAGGAAGGCTTTCTGAATCTTTTTAAATGCTCCACTCTAGCCCTGTTTTTATATTGTTTTTTAGAAATCTAGGGAAGGTTAAATTATTCTGTTCTTGTAAGTTATTTGATCGTTTTGCCTGGAGGATTTGAAGACTTCCCCCAGGACCTGAAGGATTTTCTGTATGTTTGAGGTCAAATAGTTTTAGTAGCTATGTCTCAGGATGGATTATTTGCAGTTAATCTTCCAGTTATCCAGTAGGCCCTTTCAGTATGACAATTTAGGTCTTTTATTTCTGGAATGTTTTCTTGGATGATAGTTTTGAATGTTAGTTGTATCCCATTGTTTTGTTTTCTTCTATTGAGACTCCGTTTAAAATAACACTATTTCTTCTTTGCCTATCTTCCATTTCAAATATTTTTCTCTCTACCCCTTTATATTCCTTTACCTCATTTCTATTTCCTTGGTTACCTTTCTTACCCTTATTAAATTTCCATTTGAGTCTATTCTCCTTGGGACCTTGTAATTTAGTCAATTCTAAAATGATTTCTATTTCCATTGTTCTCCTGCATTCAACTTATTCTTTTTATTCATTCCTGGCTTTTGGTCTATTTATTTTAACATTGGAATATCTTATTCAAGGTGTTCTTTTCTTCTACAGCCCCAAATGCTTGTCTATTTAATTCAGTCTGGAGTGCTGTCTTACAATTTTCTTCTGCTTTGTAGTTGTTTCTGGGGAGAGGGTATCATCAGCTAACGTATTATCAATTCTGTTTTCATTAAGTAACTTTAAAAAGACTTGCTTGGTTTTCCTCTTTTCATTTTATAGATTTAGACCATTTTAAGATTCCTAGTTCTGTGGAGCTCTCTTTTGTCAATGTACCAAAGTTCCATTTCTTTACTGGATATCTTTTTTTCTTTTTTTTGATCCTACATTTTCTGCTTTTATTTCCTGTCACTTTCACCACCCAATCATCAAGGGGGACCACTTCCTTTTTTCCTTATTTTCTAGAAGACTGCCTTCAAAGACTGCCTCCTCATGTCATGCACACATTTTTATATGCCTATCTTATGTCAGTTCTCTGATCTACAAAGAAATTTCTTCAGTATTTTCACATTCTGGCAATGGTTTTAGACCAACGTTATGACTACTGCTAACTCCCTTCTCTCCTCTGAGCACTTTTCTGACTGCCTTGGCTTGCTAGAAAGTTTTGTGGTAAAGCTTTGGTGGTTTTTACTTTATAGTTTTGAATATTCCTCTCTTACAGTTATGCTTTCCACATTTTTTGTGTGTAGCTTTATTTGTTTTTGTCGTTCCATGTTTACGGGGAGGTTAAGCAGGAAGATGCAGGTTTAAGCATCCACCCATTGTCATGGCTGTTGGACAATATCACCAGTTTAGATGTCACTGGCTTGAGATTTTTAGTACCATCTAGGCACTGTGAACTCAGGCTGTAACTGCATAAGGACTGGCTTGCGATAACAGACACACAATTTTAAACTTCAAAGCACCAGTTAAAGACAGGGAATTTTCCTTTCAAATTTAGTTGAGTTTCTAGTTCATCATTTTCGGAGCCCAGATTTATGAGTAGTTGGTATATTAGTAGGCTATGAACTTGGGTTGTCTCTGACCTTTTATCTTCTCTGTTTGCACCTTACAATGTATGAAAGCTAACAGTCAAGTTTACACAATTCAGCACTGCCTCTAAGGTGATGAGGCAGTTTCAATGTTCAGCTGACCCACATTTAGTATTTGGCCTTAGTATTTCTTATTTTCTACAAGCTCACTGACACACTTTAAATGGTTATTATATGATACCCAGCATAATTGGATTAGATTATTTTTTTAGCAGGAAGGTTAAACTGTCTAACTTTCAGAATATAAACTTCTAATTTGACTTTCAAAATAAAATAACCTTCAAATCTGAGAACTTACTTTAATAGTATTTAAAAAATGAAATGCCCTCAGATATTCATTATTTTTAGACAAATAAGTCAGGTTACTACATAAAATGAACAGCACACAAATCATTTAGGTTAAACAATATATATTACTGCACAAATTTTTACAAATAATATTTTAAATTATGCCTACTTTTCTGCCTAAAATAAAGAAAAAGACTAACAGCAACAAGTATAATCATGCCTGCATTAACTCTATGTGGTTTACACTTTCAAGTCTGAAATTTATAAAATAAGAACAATTCTAAAGAAATATAAAATTCTTAAACAATAAAGATAACCTTTGCAGAATACGGAAAATTGATTTTTACTATGTCAATTAAATAAAACATACTGGCAAATAATCAAAGGGAAAAAACTGCTGATGCATTGCAATATTTAAATCTCATTGTAGAAAACTAAACACTACTGACGAACCAAAATGCCAGAAAAAAACATTTCCTCATTCAGTAAGTAAAAATACAATAAATTTATACTTAGTAAACTTACTTTATTTTATTTACATTTAGTAAATTTACTGCTACAATAATTTAAAGTAAATATAGTACTTGTAAACCTGCAAAAATGCACTCATTATTAAAATTAGATAGCAGTACCTAAACCCCAAATTTGGAAAGCTGGGAAATTAAAAAAACCATAAAATATCAAAAGTACTTTTCAATATAACATAAACCATTATAAGCATCATTTCGCAATGAATTGTTTGTACTTAAATCCGGGTATGGATATTTCTCTTTCTCTCCTAATCCACAACACTTGAAATAAAACAAAGCCCCATTATAAAGACTTGGCTCAAAATGAAGTAAATTTCCCATCTTCCCGTTTGAGCTTTTCTTCATTCTTCCTTGAAATAAAATACTGTAAAATTGACTGATAGAAACCTATGTTTTATTTCTCCCCAAATCTAAATCGGTCACATTTTCTCACTAAAATGTTTCCTGAATTACTAGAGTATTAAATATTTTAGCCCAAGAGATTCTTGATAGAACAAAAAAAGAACTTAAGAAAATAAGACAAATTGTGTACTTATCCTAGATATTCATATTACCAATTCAGGGTTAAAAATATAGGTATTTAGTAATTAGTTAATGCTCCGTTTAGTAGTGGTTGTTGTCTTATAAAGAAGGAAATCTCTAAGCTGTTTCTTGGCCAAAACCACTGCATAAATTCAATATAATTAGTAACAGTAACTAACATATAAATTTAACAACTTACTTCAGAGAGAGACCATTTACTTCTGTGGTCTAGAAGATGAATCAGTAGAACCCATAATTCTTTAAAGCATGGACATGGGCAATGGTGACTCATTAATGCTTCAGAAGGTCTAACCTGTAGAAAAGAACCAAAATGAGTTACTTATAATAGAGCGGAATTATACATGCCATACCTCTCCCCAAATAGTTTAAAAGAACGATTTAGATAACTTAAAATTTATGCTCAATTATATAAAATTGTTTATAAAAAAATGTACCATTTCATTAACTTTTAAAAAGACCCATTTTTGAATAAGTTCCCCAAAGTAATTCTCAAAAAACCCTGAGGCCATCCTGTGGTCACCAGCCGCCCCCCAATCCTTTCACCCTTCCCCCCCATCCCCAACCCCCTCCCCCCCCACCCATATGGCATTGTACACCAGAGGCTGGACATTAATGAATGCCAACTATAATTTTATGTGTATAATGTGATGGCTCGGTGTGAGGTCGGGGTGGTGGTGAATGGCGGGAGGGGGGTTCACGGTGTGAGGGATGTAAAAATAAAATAACATAAAAAATAAATAAATAAAAAGACCCATTTTAAAATGAAGAGCACAGACTAATTTTCAACTTTTAAAAAAACTCTGCTTCAATCATCTAATGTAGTCCAATGGTCAGCAAACCTTCTGCAGCTAGATAATAAATATTTGCGGCTTTATTCATGAGACAGTCTTTGCACAACTATTCAACTTTGCCACTGCTGTGCAGCATCAGCCATAGACAGTCAGTAAAAACGGCTGGCGCTGTGTTCCAGTAAAGTTTTATTTACAAAAACAGGTGGTGTGTTAGGTGTGGCCTCAGGGCCATGGTTTCCTAACCTTGACCTAATCCATCAGCCACAAGAAAAAGATTTCTATTAAAAAGTTTAGAAAATAAATTTTGACTCACTGTAAAGCAAACTAAAAATTTTTACATGTCAGAATAAAAATATTAGGGATATGTGAAGGTTAAGCAATTTTACCATTTTTATAAGTATGTCCTTACTGGCCCTAAATAATGAAGACAATGTGGTTTATATTTGTAAGCATTGCTAAACTTCTGAAATTCAGAATGTATATATTATTTCACATACATCACATATACACTTCTATTTTTTTATTTTTCAATTAAAATTTTAGTTTCAGGTGTACAGCATAGTGGTTAGACATTTATATAATTTAGGAAATGATCCCTGATTAGTCTAGTACCCACCGAGGACTATACATAATTATTACCATATTACTGACTATATTCCTTACGTGGTACTCTACATGCCCGCGACCACCTCACAACCATCAATTTGTATTAATACTTCCTAATTCCTCCACCTTTTTCATCCAGCCCCCAACACCCCTTCCATCTGGTAACCATCACTAACATAATACATAGTAAAAGGAAACTGTTAAAATATTACTATATCATAGCTGGCTAATTCACTAATTATATTAATTGTAAATATAGAGACTAGATTTAAGAGATACTGAAAATAAATATGTAAAACAATCTAATTTTAAAAAATTATAAATCCTGATTTGCCATAAGTAATGTTTACACTTGTAATCTGAAACAAGTGACAATCTATAAATTTCCATTTGAAAATGAATGTGTTGTGACACCTTTAAATCTTTGTCTGCATTAAACACTCTACATAAATACAATTTAGTAAAAACAAGTTATTTCCTCCATGATCCTAGACCTTTTATGAAAACAAGCAAACAAAACTACCCTTTAAATTTGTCAGCTAATTTAGTTAATTACTCATCTTTTTCATTATGTAACAGCAATACAACAGATTATTACAGGGCTGGCTTTTCCTATTTGAACAGAAGTTAAATTTCCAATCATTATATTAAACGTCCCGTTGTTATTTATTTTTGACAAGATGAAAAAAATATTTCAAAAGAAAAAGCTCTAAAACTCTAATTCCAGCCTGTTTTAAAAGTTTAAATCAAATTCTTTTCTCGTGCAACTCCCAGAATATAGTAAATGTAAAACTGAAAGAATTAACCAGAATTTAGATTAAATTCTTATAGCTTAAACCACATGTATTAAGGACTAACTATTGCCACTAACTACCAAAACCACAAATAAACTCTTAAAGCCTTACCTTTTCATACCTGTTGAGTGACAGGTATATTAAATCAAAAAGGAGATTTTCACAATGTTCTTCAAATAGGCTCACATTGGTTAAATTGTCACCTGCCAGATTCATAAACTCATGACCATATACAACTTGTTCTGAAATTGTAATAAAATTTATTTAAAACTACAGATTTTATTAATTCAGAAGGCATAAAGTGACTATATACCTTTAAATTGACTTAAAACTGTAACACATACAGTTCAAAGAAAATTTTTTGCAAATATAAGTTATATTTTAGGGAAATCCTGTCTTATATAAACATCACCAAAAAAATTTCAATCCTTCCAAGTACCATTCAATAGACTTCTTTTTTCTTACATCTTTGAAAAGCAACAAAGCAACAAAAGCAACAAAAAATAAAAGAGGGTAAACACTAGAAAATCTTCACCCATATTTCAAACCAATAAAGCCTTTTAAACATTATTATTCTTTTAATAAATCATAATAAGTTAACCATGTGCAATTCTTTTCTGGTGTGAAATAAAGCAAACCAAGGTAACAGATACCAAAATTTGTACTTATATCAGAGTAAGTCCACTTGAGAGAGAAAATTACATATTTGTGTACATCTTTGTATGTTTGCATGTATATATGTAAGTGTACACACATATAAATATATATAGACACATATATGTATTTATTAGTTGAAAGGCAGGTACTGAGGTAATGGATGTCTTTATAACCTAAATAATAAATAATTTACAACTAAATAATATTTCCAGAATATTGCTAAATTGATAAGGGAACCTAAAGATGCCAAGAGCAAGACCAAGAAATAAATAGGTAACATATAAAACAAAGGATTACTATCCATAATAAGCTAATTAAAAAACAAAACTGCAAAAGACTACGGACAAGTAATTAATAAAGAAAATATAAAAAGACAATGAAATTATGTAAAAAATTTCAACTTTACTGGTAATCAGAAAATTGCGGAAAGAGGGATTCAATATTACTTTTAATGCATTAGTTGGCAAAACATAAAAATAATTGATATTGTCCACTACTGGCAAGAGTATGAGGCAAGGGCGTACTCACAGTTAATGTATACAAATTAGAGAAACTTTGTGTACAGAGAGCATATACAGTATTAAAACTGCAATGTGCCAATCCAAAGAATCTATTCTACAGCACAACTTGTACAAATATCAACGATGTACATACATACACAAGAAATTCACTGAAATATTACTGTAATACCAAAAAAGGGAAATAACTGAAATATTAAAAATCAGACTTGGCTAATTCTGATAGATCCATTGCATCCAGCCCTTATATAAATTTAAAACTATATGTACTAACATGAATAGATCTCTAAAAATCTTTTCAATGAAACACTAAACACAACAATGATACCATTTGTGGTTAGAAATAAAACCAAAAATCCTATCTATGAATTTCTATATATGTATACTAATAGACAGTAAGTATAGAAAGGTAAACAGACCAAGCTGTTCCCAGTAGTTACCTTTGGAATAAATGGGTAAGATTTTTACTTTTTACTTTGGTTACTATTTGATTTAAAAAAAAAAAAATCGGAAACACTACTTATGAAAATTTAAAAACACTAATAGTTTACATTAGAAAAAGGACATAAATTAGAAATCCATAAACTTACTCAATTTTTCACCAAGCATCTGAAGAATTTCTAGCACCAGCCAGTGGATATCTAAGTGGAGATGTAATAAATGCCATGATGGTGGAAAAAGCTGTGAATGACATTATGAAATGTGACTGAGAATTCATACTATACAATGTATTTGATAGCATATCACACACAACACTCCTCCATAAGCACAAGAATAAAGAATCAATTAACCTATCACTGTTCAAAAGCTCAGGGAAAACCTTTGTTTTATTCATTAGAATATTCTTTCACTGGAGACCTTCGAAAGCAGCATATGTTTTCATTTAAAGGTTTAAGACAGACCACGTTGGGGCTGCTGAATAGCATAGTTAAGGTCCCTTGCAAGCAACCTCTGATTCTACCAAAGCTGAAAGGCAGTAAAAGAATTCTAAAAACACGTTATTTTCATGATTTTGTATTTTAGTTAAGAAATATGTTTTTAAATGTAATACATATCTATAACGTATTTTAAGAGAACTTTAAACAATCATGTAGACACTATTGTCATGCCCATTAAGAAACTTTATCAATAACCTTCCAGTCCACATTTAGTATCACTATAAAAATAAATACAATAATACAAATGTTCTATTAAGACAACTAGGAAGAATAACGGAGAAGGAATTTGCCTTATCAAAAATGGAAAAAAAATGCTACACTAATGAAACAGTATTGGCTGAAGAATAGATAATCAAGAACAGCAAAAATAAGGAAAAGAGAAATGAATAAACATGGTATTTCAAATCAGTAGGGAAAGCATGGGTCATTCAATAAAAGGCAGAATTATTAACTTTTTCATTTATAAGAAACTAAAGTTAGATTTCCCACCTCACAGCATATTTTTTAAAAAAGGGTAAGAAATAAATATAAAAAACAAGTATGTTTTAACAGCAGTATAGAGATGATACAAAAGAAAAAACTGACAGACTATATAAAAAATCTACCTAGCAAGTCAGCTTAACTGCTGAAATAGATGAAAATATTTGAAATACATAATACCCAACAAATAATATCTCTAATAAAAAAGGTCCAAAACAATAATAAAAGACAGATGCTTAACTGAAAATATCAATTAAATCAATACTTTTCATACGATTGGTAAAGTACAAGGAATACACGAAGTCTTGAAAGATGCTTTATGTTTTCTAAGATTGTTTTGCTGTTGTTCTAGAAAAGAATTTTAGTGTATAATTTTTCTGTTGCTGTTTATGTACTGAAGACTACATTCCCCTGCTTTAAAAACTCAGTCTACTGATCTTCAGATAACCTATTTTTTAAAGTCTGCCTAATTAAAAAGCCCATGAAAGGCAAAATCTAGTTTGAGGATGCTTGCACATATTCTTTATTTCTGCTCCTAGATAAATTATTAATTTTTATTTCTTAACCACTTGATAATATCCAGAAAACAAAAATGACTCCAATTTATAGAGACTAAAAGGAAAAATATCCCTCTCCCACAATCTACCCACGAATCTTTAATAAATGACATGATTAAAAGCAATTATCTATTTGCTTTCTATGTATTAGACATATAAACCTGTAAATTAAGTTGGAATTATATTTACTTCTATTTGTAGATATACTGATCCCTGATAAAAAGTCAATTTTTTTGTTCTTGTTCACTTTCATAAAAATATGTAAACCTTTAATTGTACATTTTGACAAAGACATGTTCCTAAAAACTGAATGTTATTCAAATTGGTGAAGTCAAATAGAATGGAAAGGCTGAGAATTCAGGGAATCCATGGAGAAGTATAATTTGTCACCCACATAAAATCACATGGAGAATTTGTTAATTACATCTGTAAACTGCGTCATACTAACAACATAACTTTAAAAAATATAAACTTCAGAGGGAATGATTATTACAAGTAGAAAAAAAGGGCATTTGTCAAAATGATCTTAATTGTATTTCAAAAAGTCAGGTTAGACAAAATGATGTGGTTTTAAAAAAGGTAACTTCTTGAATCTTACTATAATAAACACTAGGGTTTTCCCAAACCTTTCTCAATGGAAAAGATGATACAAACTTTAGAAAATCAATGTCATTTTATTTGCTTTGAAACTTTTAAACATTTGCGCTGTTATAAATTAGAACAAAGAATAACTATCTCTGATTCAGTATATACTATGTTCTAAGCACTTTACTCATTTTAATTTATTTAATTCTCCCAATAATTCTAGGTAGCAGCACCAATTATACAGATGAGGAGACTGAGGCAAGAGATGTCACTTGCCCATTGGCACATAATAAAAGGACAAGCCAGAATTTCAACTCAGGCAGTTTGGTTCCAGAACTGCACTCGACTAATTTCTTTCATTCTTGAGTGAGTATTCTGTGTGGGAAGAAAAAAACTGATAATTTGAAAATTAAGTAAGTCAAACCTTAATCTGGTTTTGACTTTCATATGCTCCTGGATTAATACTGCGCAGTTCAGAGAGATGTCCAACATACAAGAGTAATCCATGCAGCTCATCAACCAACATTGAGGGAAGCTGAGCCTCCAAAACTTCATAGGGATGAACAGGAACATGACTCTCAGCATTCTGTACTTTCAGGTACCTAAAACACGATTAGATACAATAAACAACCCGAGTCTGGATGGATATGCACTTAGAAATTCATGCACAGTGCCGGCCCCACACTGCGGATGTTTGCAGGGGAGGGGAGGGGGCCTCCATCTGTTTTGTGCTTAGGCACCCCATGAGTTGCCCAGCCTTAAAGCTGAAACACGGGGGTCCCCTGACTATTCCACTCCCCTCCTCCTGTTCCCATCTCTCCCTACCTTCCCCTTAGAAAGAAATAAAAAAAAAAAGAAATTCATGCAATAATCAAAACCCTCATCTGATGTCCTACCTGAAGATGAAAACTTTAACATAATGAAGAAATGTTACACACTGCTGCCTAATGTCGTCTGCTTTGCAATGTAGGGTTGATATCTTCCCTGAAACCAAATAATTAATTAGTAGGCAGTGACAAAACATTTTCGTAAGCCATACAAGCAGCAATTCTCTATCTCCTAATTTTTTCCATTGACTCCTATATGGTTCTTACCACTCCTTCTTCCCCCCCACCCACACACACACTAAAAACTGCTCTTATTAAAGTCACCGGTGAAACCCATCTAATGGATACTACCTGTCCTTGCAGTAGCAACGGCTATACCTGGCTTCACAGACACCACATATTGCCAGTCTTCTTTCTTCCTCCCCCGCATATCCTTTCTCCTACCTCTCCTTTATTGGCTCCTCCTCCTCAAGCCTACTACGTATATGACGGCTCTTCAGGACTCAATCCTGAGTCCTCTCTTCTCCATACATCTCTTCCTACACATGTAATCCCATCACTTCCTTTATTTCAAAATGATAACGATTTGAAAAGGTTTACCTATATCCCAGACCTCTCCTATGCACTCCAGACCTTGCAAGTCAAACTGCCCAGCATCTGTACTTGGAATACACAGACAGTGCAAATAATACATACTTAATTTCTTCCAAAACCTTGTCACGCTGCCCATATTTTCTACACTCATTACAGCTGGTGCCAACAGCTGCTGACACGTCATGCTTGCGCCTTCTACTGCCTTCAAATTATATCTAATCCATCAGAGTCCTATTAAGATTATAAGATTTACTACAACAGGGCTCCTAACAGGTTTTCCCACATCCTCCTTTGCTTCTCTGTAATCCAAGTACAAAATCTACTTTAAATGTATATCAGTTCCTATTCCTCCTAAATCAAAACCTATGAAATGTACCTACTGTATTCAGAATGAAATCAGAACTCCTTATAATGACCTATATTGCCCCAAATGAAATAGTAATAGTGCCTGTCTTTCTCCCAACGTCAACCCATGCCATCTTTCCCTCACTTCAACATTAACATCAGCAAAAATTATCTGGGTGGTTACTATATACAAAACACTGATAATCACTATACGACAAATGAATAAAAGACAATCACTAAACAAAAGAGAAAAGAGGATGAGAATGATAGACAACAAATTCTCATCCATATTAAACATAAAGCAAAACTTATTTCTAATTTTGAATTCACGAGCAAACACTGCCACTGTTTTGGCAAAACCAATGTATAAGAGTCAAGATATTGTACACAAATCTATATATTCAACACTGCAATGCATTTTTATAACTTAATTATATATCACATACAAAACTCATATCATCCCTCAGTTTCACAATTCTCAGCCCACACAGGCAATACTGTCTTAAGAACAACTGTTGTGAACTCCTGCATCCAACCAAGATGGAGTACAAGGAATCATATTTACCCATCTGAAACTACAAAACCAGAAAAACATTTAAAAAAAAAAAAAAGGGGGGTCTTCAGCCACTGGGCACAGGCTATGCAAGACTCCTATCCTAGAGAGAAGATAATTCCTAAGACTACACCAGCTTCCCACCTAGAGACAGTTTCCGGGCTGCAGCACAGGAAGAGTCTCAAACAGAGTCTAAATCACTGAGTTGAGGAGACATGAGATCTGAGTTTAGGCAGGTTTAAATTTACAGAGCAAAAGTATCAAAGAAGAAAAAATTAACATAAAAAAGAGCTCTGGAAACATATAGAGGGTACCCTTTGAGTCTGTGGCTATTCAAGCATGAGAAAAAATAACCGAAAACCAAGGGAAAATACCAAAAAACAATTCCCTACAAAGCTTACACAGGCCAGGGAACAGTTCAAGTTCCCACCCATAAGAATGAAAATAAAATAATATAACAGAAAGAATCCTCAGAAATCTGACTGGAACTAAATTAACATTAGACTAAAGGCTACTTTTTTTTAAGTCCTAACAAAATTTAAAACAAGACTCAAAAAGATCCAATGGATTACAAGTACTCAACAGCGAGCCCGAACAAAATTTAACACTAGTTCGAGAAATACAAGAAAATCCAGAAAGCAGCAATGTAAAATCTACAATGTCCATCACACAATAAAAAATGTACTGGATTTTCAAAGAACCAGAAAACTGTAACACAGAACTAGGAGAAAAATCAATCAATACAAACAGAAATCACAACGATGAAAGACTGCAGTCAACAGAGTTAAAACCAGCAATTGTATGTATACTCTATATGTTCAAGACGGATTTAAAAAAAAGCATGAGCATAGAAATAGAAGGCACTAAAAAAAAAAAAAAAATCCAAACGAAATGTCTACAGACCAAAAAAATACATACAATATCTGAAAAACTACTATATCTGAAATTAACACCAACAGCTATATTTAAGAACAGGTATCAGCAAAACATACATTTTTTTGTATGTAATTCTGCCTCAACTGGAAAACATCTGGGTAGTATAATGAACAAGAGAACAAGAACCATATGCACATCAGTAAATGACCCAACAGGAGGGCTTTCTGGGGAGGGCTGAGGGCCAAGGCTAGCTATGTGAATTTATTAACAAGGCCCTGACAACTGCATGACAGGGATGGTCTTTAATCCTGCTAACCCGTCCAACAAATCTATCCTGAAAAGTTTTTTTTTAAGCAACAAAAACAGCCAAAATGTCAGTGTAACAAATAACCATTTCAACAAATAGTCCATTGTACTGTTTTCAGGCAATGGAATAATTTCAAGGAATAATCTTGCATAATAAATACCTTCCTCAAACCCAATTTAATTAAGTCACCCTGTGTAGTATTTTTGCTGTGTCTATAATCTTTTAGAGCCTTCCCCAGCGTTTCAAAATGTAATTCTCACTCTTTGGCATGGTTTACAAAGAAACTGTGATTGCAACCCTTCCAAATTCATCCCTCTCACACATACTATGATCCAACCATACATCATTACAACTTACTTCCTGCTCCCTGAAATTTTATTCTACATACTGCAATGTCTTTATCTATATCTACCTGGGACTCTTCCTGTCCCCAAAACTTTCCCAAATCTGTTGCCTAGCTAAGTTCTCCTCATCCTTAGAGACTCAGATCTGGCATCACTCAATGAAGGACACATAAACAGATGAAGACCTTGGCTCTCGTAACAGTTTAAACATATCACTGTCCCTATAGTTTTCTATGTATCATGTTGACCTATGCTTGCATGTCTATCTGTCCTACTCAACTGCAAGCTCTTCAGCAGCATACTTTTCCACTTGGTTTTTCAGCACCTTACACTGTACCTGGCATGAAGCATGGACTCAGGTGATAATGAAACAATAATACTCAACGTTTACTGAGAAAACAAAACAAATAAAACAGCCCTGAAAGCTGATAGCAAACAGTTAGGCTATAAAGTTCCCTATTGTAATTAAACAATTTTCATAAAATATCAAAAGTAATCAGACTAACCTCCCACCTGTCAGAATGGCTATTATCAAAAAGTCAGTAAATAGCAAGCGTTGGCGAGGATGTGGAGAAAAGGGAACCCTGTGCACTGTTGGTGGGAATGTAAATTGGTACTGTCACTATGGAAAATAGCATGGAGGTTCCCTCAAAAATTAAGATAGGACTACCATCCAACCCAGCATTTCCAATGCTGGGTATTTATCTGAAAAAAATGAAGACACTGATTCGAAAAGATATAAGCCCGCTTATGCTAATTGCAGCGTTATTTACAATAGCCAAGCTATGGGAGCAGCTTAAGTGTCCACCAACAGATCAATGGGTAAAGATGTGATACACCCCCACCCCCACCACCACCACCAAACACAACGGAATATTACTGAGCCATGGAGACAGAATGAAATCTTGCGATTTCTGACAACATGGATGGACGCAGACGGTATTATGCTAAGTGAAATAAGTCACACAGAGAAGACAAATTACAATTTCACTTATATGTGGAATCTAAACAAAACAAAAGAAAACAAAAACAAACAGACTCAAGATACAGAGAACAAACTGATAGATGCCAGAGAGGAAGCAGGTAGGGACATGAGTAGACAAGGTGAAGGGGATTAAGAGGTACAAACTTCCAGCTCTAAAATACTTAGGTCATGGGGATGTAATGTACAGCCTAAGGCATACAGTCAATAATATCGTAATAATTTTGTGTTGTAATAGATGTTTACTAGACTTACCGTAGTGATTACTTTGTATATAAGATATATAAATATCAAATCATTATATTGCACATCTGAAACTAATATAATATCGGATGTCAACAATACTTCAATAAAATAATAAAAAAATTATCAGATAGGGCCACTCCAGGACTATGGTAAAACAAGACAAAAAGAAAACCTCTCTGTAACCATGTCTGAACACAGAAACAAAGCATAAGGCAATCACACAAAAACAAAATACAAAAACATTCCCCTTTTCTAGCTAACATGACTATTGCATTATAGTTACAACCCTCCATAACTTCCCTTTGTTTGTCCTACCTCCTATATAAAAATTAATATAATCATCCAAGTACTCCTTTACTTAACAGCATCTAATCCAGAACAAAGTACTAACACCCTTAAACTCTACTCAAAATCAGCTGACACAAACCCCTCTCTACTTCCTCTATTGAGACACCCCACCTGCTCCTCATGATGCATTTCCCCTTGTTTTAGTAAGCCACTAAACCTTTTTTTAACCAAAGGTGTGTTCCTGCCGATCAATGGACATCACTAATAAGATACTAGGATAAGCACTTAAACATGCATTATGTCATTTAATTCTCACACAAATTCAATGAGGTGGGAACTATTACCAGATATGAGACCCACAATTAGCTAGGGTTGGAACCAGATCATCACAGAGCCATGATTCTAAATACAAAGTGCACCTAAACTGCCAGAAAGGAAAAGCAGCTGGCCTGCACTAAAACCCACTGCCCCTCAATACCCTTCACAACCTTAACTATACCAAGTCCCCGCAAGATCAGTAATTTATTAAGTGTCAAAAACAGACAGAAAGCAGAAAAGAAGAAGAAGAAGACAGCAAAAGGTCTGGTATAGTTCTCTTATAAGTTCTCCATCCAACTCCCCATCCCCAAAGCAAGTTACTAACAGATGTTTAGCCTTAAATCAACTTTACCTACAGACTTGAAAAAATATTATAAATCTTAGCTACAACAAACTTTCAGTGTCATATTTTGTCTGAACACTAAATATACTTTATCCTGAACTTCTGACCTAACACTGCCACCATGTTAGTATGATATCCCAATTATCAACGTAGATCCATGTGCCATTCACTATAATTTGCCTTTAAACACACAACTTACCAAAATCACAGCTGGCCTGTAATAAAGTTTCCAAGTTGTACAGTTGTTGCCTAATTTAAAAAAATGTATGTGAGAGTTAATTTTAGAATAGTTTAAAGCATGTAAAATTATACAGATGTTTCCAAATCTATTAGCTTCAATGTGTCCCATTTGTGAGTGACATTTAATACTTCATGAATGTTTACTACAGGGTCAGCTTTAGGCAAGATAACTTTAAGAAAAGCTAAAATATGCCTTTGTCTGACTTTCCAAAAATATCTATTAAAAGCTGCATATATGTAAGAAATGATATCAAATATCATAGATTTCACTATCAATTAGATACTGTTTAAATCTTCAAGAAGTTTAAGATACTTATATAAAATATCCTAGGTTAACAGTTACATAATGAAATTTTAAGTTGTATCACACAGTTTCAGTAGGAGTTCAAAAAGGAACAATGTCGACTAGAGTTATCAGGCAAAGTTATATTTATAATGTTCCAACTTAATTCCTGAGAACTAATTCCTTAATTCCACTTTCCATTCATCCTAGCTGCCTTTCGACTCCTAAAGATTGACCCATATTCATGACCCGTGTCCTAGATAAAGACTCAACTCATTCTGTAATGTTCAGAATTAGAGAATCATTCACTTAGCCTGTTCACTCAATAAAGCATAGAACATGGCACAGATACAGTGACACATAGGGTCTTATGGGATGAGGGTGGGAGGAGAAATCCCTTCTCCACCTTTCCATTTTCATTTAAATGTAGCATATATACATTCTTAATGTATTTTTGGATATTTAAAAACAAAACGAAACATACCTGAATAAATGAAATAGCACTCTAGATGAATTCACTAATGCTGTTTCAGTAACCCACTGAATGCCAAATATTTCCACAGTATCCTCTTCAAAATTAGTTGGTAAAGGATCAAGATTCAAAATTAATCTGAAATGAAAAGTGATTTAATCTCACGAAAAGTATGCTAAATCTCATTACTATAGCAGGTCATTTTTGACATTATATGAGCCTGTATTATACATGACATGCTAACAATGAGATTCTAAAGTCACAAACGATATACCTTGGTACCTTACATATTCAGGAACACTACAGCTAGACTGTATTAAAAATTCAGTCTCAAGAGCAATGTCATTTTATGTGAAAAATGCGTGGAGTACAGGGAACACACTTTCGCCTGTGTTTAATAGTGGTCTTCAGTTGTAGAATTTCATCCTTTGAGGAGGCATTTAATTTTTAAAACAGCTAAAAGTTATTGAACCACGTCTGGAGAATAACAATCAAAATGAGTAGTCTCTTTTAAGGTCTCAAACAAGGTCCAACTGTAACAAAACCAACAAAAATGATTTCCTTTCTGACTGAAATTGCCTCAGCAGGTATTCCCAAAATATTTCAATAACAGCACAACTGCCCAAGGCAAAAATTTTGAAGAATAATATTCCTGTGAACTTGTACAATCTGGTATTTATTAGAAAGCTTTTTTAAAATAAGTCTATTAAGACCTCTCTATATACAGATACATAGTATCAGAAGGAACTGGGGCAACAAAAAATGTGTATGTTTTACTTAAGGATTACTGAACAAATCAGTACCCGCCCCCCTAACCCAAAGCTGAGGCCGCAGTGAGGTAAGAGAACACCTGGCAGAGCAAGAAAGTTGTTCTTCATATCCAAAAATCTTTCAGGTAAGCTCTAACCAGGACAGCAACAACAGAACTAATGGCTTGTATCCCTGTGATATACTAAGCCGATTTACAAACACATGGCTTGCACATCAAAGTTTAGTTAACTCTAACCTTAATTAAATAACATCCCTAACAAACTGATGGAAAACCTGATGAGAGAAAAACAAAGTCTCCGATTTTTCACTTACCGCTTAAGGGCTCCACTGGAAAGGTAGGACTCTCCAGAAAAATGTTTTCCTCCTCCTCTGTTGTCAAAAGCACAAGAAAAGCAAGGGGGTTTGCACCACTCTGTCCCCAGCTCCAGTTCCAAACTGTCGGGCAGGAAAGTCGACGCCGCGGAACAGATATCCATTGTTTACTTCATGTTCTGAAATGTCTGGGGTTTATTATAATTGTCATTAAGGGCTCCAAAGAAGTCGGGAAGGGCTTCCGGGAGGTGGGGCGGGCCGAGAAATGAGAGGTGACTTCAGCAAGTTCCCAAAACGCTCCTCCCCAACACACACACACACACACACACACACACACACACACACACACAAGTCAAATGCACAATCACTCTCTCCCACCGACCTCCCAAGATCAAGGTGGTCAGAACCTAAGCAAAACGCACCCGCGATTGGATGTAGCAGAAACTTAACATCCCGTGTAGGTCGGACCCTGCAGGGACAAGCGGAAAGGAACGTTTGCAGGACCGAGACTTCCACTCCAGAGCTCACCTGGCCCTGCGCCCTCCTCTGTTACTAAACCGCGCTGCCAGCTTCCCCAGTGCCGTGCAAATGCTCCCTTGCAGCCTCCGGGTGGGGATCAGGAGGACCCCGCGCCAATCCCCACTCCCCCCGGCCCGGGGGCAAGTCTCGCTAGGTCCGCACACGGCACACACCCGCGTGGATCGGGCCAATGGCGTGGTGAGCCGGTGGCCTGTGCACCGGTGCCCGTCGTACCTGCTCACACTTTCGGCCTCCGAGACCCGCCCGCCGCGATCCCGATCACAGCCCGGTGGTCCTTGGGATCTAAATCCCAAACAGGTGAAATTCCCGCCACTGTGCGCCCGCGCTCAGGAAGGGCGGGGCCACAGCGGAGCCCGCCCCCGGAGGTACGCTCGCGAGGTCTCCGTGGGAACGGCCGGCACTCGTGAGCTCTCGCGAGAGTCCGCCAGTCCAGGATTCAGTGCCGCCTCGGTCCGCCTTTCCTTTCTTTCTTTTATTTTTGCTTTTTTTTTTTTTAGCTTTAATTGGTGCCTTTGGCCGGGAGGCGGGGCCTCAGTGGGCAGCGAAAAGTGACGAAACTGAGGTGAGAGAAGCAGAGGGACAAACGGGATTGTCCTCTGGGGGCCTGAACAAGGAGCCTCGATGGAGTCCGGGGCGGGTGTCGCGTTCACACCGACCGCCGCGTCTTCGCCCTTTTCTTCCCTCGCTAGTGCCTGCAAGTCTTTCGTTGAGATCGACGGTACCTGTTTATGGATTGTGAGCCGAGCCAGGGCAACAATGAGGTGAATCCAGTGAATGGAAAACACTGATCTGAAAACTGTTGCTCCACTTTTATGCAACACATCCAGACGCTTGTGTAAAAACATAGCCCATTCGCAGCAATTTTATCTTTTCTAAGTGTTCTTGAAAGTCTCCTTCAAAGATATTTTCAGGCTGTCAGACATAACACATTTCAGCATATCGCCGTCTTTAGATTCAAGAAAAACCTGAGAACTTCTCATTCACAGGTGCTGCTATAATTTGAGTATTTGCCGTTGCACGGTCCTCCACAATAGTTTGTCCTACGTTTAATTCCTACATGGGAAACTTAACTCTTTCCTCTGTTGAAACCACGTTTTCTAACACAGGGGATAAGGTGGGGGGCAAACACAATGTGATCTGTGTTCCGACTGCAACTTAGGGCCGCGAGGGTGAGTGCCAGTGCTCCGCAGATGTACCATGAGAGCTCATGCTGTGTTGGGGACCACTGCGGCTGCTGTATGTTCCAGGGGGAGCCTAGCAGTAACACAGTGTCATCTACAGCAGTCCCTGGGAAATAATGCCTAGGTATAAGACTCTTTGGCCCTGGCACTGACTTTTGGAGAACTTGGTCAGTATAGTGGTTAGTACTTCCTCCTCCAGTGAAAACATCAAAATAGACCCTTTTTCCTTTTTCAAGGGCCTGATGTTGAGTGATAAACCTGGTTGAACGAAATGTGAATGGAACAGGAAGAACCTGTTATCTGTAAGTAATTTAAACAAGTACTATAACACGTTATAACAGTAAGAATGCCCAGTAGGTAAAAGATGGCATACTCAAGAGAAACGATTGAAGGGTGTTTAAATGAAAGGGCCATATACAAAGTTGTGGTTGACAGAATTACCTGAAAACAAAAACAGGTGAACTAATCAGAGTCATTATTACTGTTAGGCCTAAAGGGTAAGGGAAAGAAGGATTACCAGAGCCCAGAGACTTACTGCTGTAGGAGACAGCCACCTACCTGCTAACCACCTATGGTGGCTTCATGGAGGAACATAGCCACTGCCTACCTGCAACCCAGCAGGGAGGAGCTGAAAGGATTAAGGATCCAAACCTCTTTCCCTCCACACTCCAATCTCCTCCCAGTGTCTCTCATTGGCCAAAACCAACCTAAAAACAGGGCAAGAATATAATCTATAAAATTCAGTCTCCTGGGTTAGAGTCCAGGCTAACGAAGGATAGACTGTGAATCTGACAGAAGGGCCAATTATATCAAGAAGACAACAATACTAAATGTGTATGTATCAAGTTATAGAACTTCAATACACATAAAGTGAAAAATACTGTTATTTATAGGACAAATAGTCAAATTATTAATGGTAGGTAGAGACTTCGACACTCCTTTCTGTGATTGGTAGAACAAGTAGACAGAAAATTAGTACAGAAGATCTGAACAGCGCTACCGACCAGCGTGACCTAATTGACATTTATAGGTCACTCAACAATAGCAGAATACACTTTTTTTTTTATTTCAGGTGCACAAGACAAAGTAATACTTAAACATTTATCTTTAATTTTACTCACACTGTCTGAAGCCCCCTCCCCCCATCCACTATCCCTCTGACATCACACAGAGCCATTACATTTCCACTGTCTCTATTCCTAATGCTGTACTCCGCTTCATTTGTATGTATATACACATATACATACAAACTTGTAGTTGACATTCATTATTGTTCAGCTTCAGCTTTAGGTGTACAATGCAGTGATCAGGCATCTACAACATCCCTGAAGTGGTCTCCCTAATGAGACAAATGTCCATCGGATACCCTACAAAATCTTTACAACATTATTGATTACATTCCACAAATTAATTTTCAGAACCCCATGGCCATCTTGTGGTTACTGACTGTTTTCTAATTCTTTCACGTTTCCGCTTATCCCCACCCCACTCCCTTCTAGCAACCCTCAGTTTTTCCTCTATGTCTCCAAAACCGTTTCTGATTAGTTCATTCACTTGTTCTTTCCTTTAGATTCCACATATAAGTGAGATCATATGGTATTTGTCTTTCTCTGTCTGACTTATTTCACAACATGATGTTCTCTAGGTCCATCCATGTTGTTGCAAATGGTAAGATTTTTTTCTTCTTTATGGCTGCGTAATACTCCATTGTATAAATGTACCACAGTTTCTTAATCCAGTCATCTACCGATGGGCATTTCGGTTGTTTCCATGTCTTGGCTATTGTGTATAGTGCTGCAATAAACATCGGAGTGCAGAAAGTTTTTTGAATTAGACTTTTGGATTTCTCCGGATAGATACCTAGGAGTGGAATTGCTGGATCATAAGGTAGTTCCATTTTCAGATTTTTGAGATACCTCCATACTGTTTTCCATAGTGGCTGCACCAATCTGCAATCCCACCAACAATGCACAAGTGTTCCCTTTTCTCCACATCCCTGCCAACACTTGTTGTTTGTTGATTTATTGATGATAGCCATTTTGACTGGAGTGAGGTGGTAGGTATCTCATTGTGGTTTTTATTTGCATTTCTCTAATCAGTGAGTTTTAGCATTTTTTCAAATGTCTGTTTGCCATCTGTATGTCCTTTTTAGAAAAATGGTTCTTCATGTCCTCTGCCCATTTTTCAATTGGGTTGTTTGTTTTTTTGGAGTTGAGTTGAGTGACTTTTTTATAAATTTGTGATATTAACCCCTTATCAGATATATCATTGGCAAATATCGTTTCACATTCAATAGGGTCCCTTTTTGTTTTTTGATGGTTTCCTTTGCTGTGAAAAAACTTTTTAGTTTGATGCAATCCCACATGTTTATTTTTTCTCTTACTTCCTTTGTGCGAGGGGATATATCAGTAAATATCTTACTCTGGGTAATGTCTGTGAAGTTTCTTCCTATATTTTCTTCTAGGAATTTTATGTTTTCAGATCTTACATTTAAGTCTTTAAGCCATTTTGAATGTATTTTTGTATATGGTGTAAGGAGGTGGTACAGCTTCATTTTTTTGCATGTGTCTGTCCAGGTTTCCCAGCACCATTTATTGAATAGACTGTCTTTACCCCACCATACATTCTTGGTTCCATTGTCATAGATTAAATGGTCATATAGGCATGGATTTATTTCTGGACTCTATTCTGTTCCATTGATCTATATGTCTGTTTTTATGCCAGTACCATGCTGTTTTGATTACTGTAGCCATGTAGTATAATTTGATGTCAGGTATTGTTATACCTCCCACTTTGTTCTTATTTCTCAAGATTGCTGAGGCTATCCGGGGTCTTTTATGGTCCCATATAAAATTTAGGATTATATGTTCTATTTCTGTGAAAAACGTCGTTGGTAGTTTGATAGGAATTGCGTTGAATATGTATATTGCCTTAGGTAGTATGGACATTTTAACTATATCAAGTCTTCCTATCCATGAACATGTAATGTGTTTCCATCTGTTTGTGTCTTCTTTCATTTCTTTCTTCAGTGTCGTATAATTTTCTGAGTACAGATCTTTTACTTCTTTGGTTAAATTTATTCCCAGGTATTTTATAGTCTTTGAAGCAATTGTAAATGGGATTTTTTTTTCTTAATTTCTCCTTCTGATGTTTTATTATTGGTGTATACAAATGCAACTGATTTCTGAATATTAATTTTGTATCCTGCTACTTTACTAAATTCATCTATCAGCTCTAATAGTTTCTTAGTGGGGTCTTTAGGGTTCTCCATATATAGAATCATGTCCTCTGCATATAATGACAATTTTACTTCCTCCTTACCAATTTGGATGACTTTTATTTCTTTTTTTGTCTGATTGCTGTGGCTAGAACTTCCAGCACTATATTGAATTGAAGTGGAGAAAGTGGGCAACCTTGTCTTGTTCCTGATCTTAAGGGAAATGGTTTTAGCTTTTCCCCATTGAGTATGATGTTAGCTGTGGGTTTATCATATATGGCCTTTATTATGTTGAGATATGATCCCTCTATTCCCACTTTCTAAAGGATTTTTGTCATAAATCGCTGCTGGGTTTTGTCAAATGCTTTTTCTGCATCTATTGATATGATCATGTGATTTTTATTTTTCATTTTGTTAATGTGGTGTATCACATTAATTGATTTGCGGATGTTGAACCACCTTTGCATACCAGGGATGAATCTCACTTGATCATGGTTTATGATTTTTTTAATATATTGCTGAATTCTGTTCAGTAGTATTTTGTTTAGGATTTTTGCATCTATGTTCCTTAGAGTTATCAACCTGTAGTTTTCTTTTTGTGGTGTCTTTGTCTGATTTTGGGATCAGGGTGATAGAGGCTTTGTAAAAAGTGTTTGGGAACCTTCCCTCCTTCTGGATTTTTTTGGAAAAGCTTGAGAAGAATAGGTGATAATACTTTTTTGAACGTTTTGTGAAATTCACCTGTAAAGCCATCTGGTCCTGGGCTTTTATTTGTTGGGAGATTGTTTATTACTGATGCAATTTCCCTGGTGGTAATCAGTCTATTCAGGTTTTCTGTTTCTTCTTGAGTTAGCCTTGGAAGATTGTATGCCTCTAGAAAATTGCCCATTTCTTCCACATTGTCAAATTTATTGGAATATAGTTGCTCATAGTAATTTCTTAAAGTTTTTTGTATTTCTGCAGTGTCTGTTGTCACTTCTCCTCTTTCATTTCTGATTTTATTAATTTGGGTCCTCTCTTTTTTTTAATGAGTCTGGCTAAAGGTTTGTCGATTTTGTTTATCTTCTCTAAGACCCAACTCTTGGATTCATTGATCTTTTGTATTGTTTTTCTGGTTTCTATTTCATTTATTTCTGCTCTGATCTTTATTATCTCCTTCCTTGTACTCCCTTTGGGCTTATTTTGGTGTTCTTTTTCCAGATCCCTTAATTGTGAAGATAAACTGTTGATTAGTGGTTTTTCTGTTTCTTTAGGTAGCCTGCAATGCTATGAATTTCCCTCTTAGGACTGCTTTCGCAGCATCCCATAGATTTTGGGTCATCATGTTTTCATTTTCGTTTGTCTCGGGATATCTTTTGATTTCTTCCTTGATTTCCTGGTTGACCCATTCATTATTTAGTAATGTGTTTTTTAGCCTCTGTGAATTGGTGGGTCTTCCATTTTTTGCCTGTAGTTCATTTCTAATTTCATAGCACTGTGGTCAGAGAAGACAATTGGTAGATTTCAATTTTCTTAAATTTATCAAGACTTGTTTTGTGGCCTAACACATGGTCTATCTTGGAAAATGTTCCATGTGTGCTTGTGAAGAACATGTATTCTGCAGCATTGGGGTGAAATGCTCTGAAAATATCGATTAAATCCAAGTGGTCCAATGTGTCATTTAAGACTATTGTTTCCATATTGATTTTCTGTCTGGAAGACCTGTCCCTTGTTGTCAGAGGTGTGTAGAAATCCCCTACTATGATAGTGTTACTGTTGATCTCTATCTTTATGTCAGTCAATATCTGTTTTATATATTTAGGTGATCCTATGTTGGGTGCATAGATGTTTACTAGGGTTATGTCCTCTTGTTGGATCAATCCCTTTATTACTATATAGTGCCCATCTTTGTCTTTTAATATGTTCTTCATTTTAAAGTCTATTTTGTCAGATGTAAGTATTGCAACTCCAGCTTTTTTCTCATTTCCATTTGCATGAAATATCTTACTCCAACCCTTCTCTTTCAGCCTGTGTGTGTCTTTTGATCTGAGGTGAGTCTCTTGTATACAGCATATACAAGGGTCTTGCTTTCTTATCCAGTCAGCCACAGTATGTCTCTTGGTTGAAGCATTTAATCCATTTACATTTAAAGGGATTATTGATAGCTACATAGTTATTGACATTTTTAATTTTGAAGTTAGATTGTTTTCATCTTTCTTCTATTTACAGAAGTCCTTTTAGTATTTCTAGCAATGCTGGCTTGGTGGTAATAAATTCCTTTAGCTTATTATTTTCTGGGAAGCTCTTTATCGCTCCATCAACTTTAAATGATAGCCTTGCTGGATAAAGTAATCTAGGTTTTAGGCCTTTTTTTCCCATCACTTTGAGTATCTCCTGCCACTTCCTCCTGGCCTTCAGTATTTCTGTAGAAAAGTCATTTCATAGTCTTATGGGAGTTCCCTTGTATGTAATGCTGTGTCTTTCTCTTGCTGCTTTTAGGATTCTCTCTTTGTCTTTAAGCTTTGCCATTTTAACTATAATGTGTCTTGGTGTGGACCTGTTTGGGTTTATCCTGGTTGGAAATCTCTGCACTTCCTGGGCTTGTATGTTGGTTTCCTTCATCAGGTTAGGGAAGTTTTCGGACATTATTACTTCAAATATGTTCTCAATCCCTTGTTTCCTCTCTTCACCTTCTGGTAGTCCTATGATGCGTATGTTGTTGCTCTTGATGTTATCCCAGATGTCTCTTAAACCATCTTCATTGTTTTTTATTCTTTTTTCTTTCTGTTTTTCTGTTTGGGAGATCTCTGCTAACTTGTCTTCTAAGTCGCTGATTCGATCCTCTGCTTCATCTAACCTGCTGGTAATTCCTTCAAGTGAGTTCTTTATTGCAGCAATTGTGTTCTTTATTTCTAACTGGTTGTTCATTATGATTTCTTTATCCTTCTTTATGTCATCTCTAAGCTCCTTAAACATTCTTATCATCAGTGTTCTGAACTCTGTCTCTGATAGGTTGATTACCTCTGTTTCATTTGGTTCCATTTCTGGAGGTTTCTTCTGTTCTTTTATTTGGGACATGTTTCTTTGTTTTCCCATTCTGGCTGACTGTCTGTGTTTGCTTCCATGTGTTAGGTAGATCCCCTAGAGTTCTTAGTTCTTGCTGGGTTATCTTATGTAGTATGTGTCCTTTATATTTGACTTGCACTACTTCGTTCTTCTCCTCTGCTCCTCACCTCCTGCGCTCCAAAGGTGACTCTTGCGTTGTATATATTGTCCTGTTAGAGAAGATCTTTAATTGCTTTTCGCTTGTGAGTAAGTGGGGTTAACTTCTAGGCTGACTAGTTTTGAGACTTGGCTCTGTCCACCGCAGGGTGTTCTATTGCGTGAGGGTTGACCACTTAAATGTGGTTTGGCCTCTATGGACTCTTGTGCCTATAGAGAATTCCCTCTGGGCATGTCACTTGTAGGTCAAACCCGGTAGTACTCTGGTTTGGTCTGGAGTTTACCTCTGGGTGTGTTGAATATTGTGCCTCTTAAGCTGAGCCCTGGTAGAGCAATTTCAGAACAAAGCAAATCACCAAGCTCAACAACAACAACAACAAAGAAAAAAATCAAATGCATTCACATGTAAAAACAACCGACAACCCACACTCAACACAGGCAAAGATATCAAAGATATAAAGACAAAACATAACAAAACAAAAACAAAAAAACAAAACAAAAAGAAGTAGTGCCAGTCTTGGCTTAAACCCACCAAGTAATCTCCAGGTTGTCCTCTGCTGTACCAAAGAGTCCTTTGTGTATTGGGCAGGCAG
Source organism: Rhinolophus hipposideros (assembly GCF_964194185.1). NCBI lineage: Eukaryota > Metazoa > Chordata > Mammalia > Chiroptera > Rhinolophidae > Rhinolophus > Rhinolophus hipposideros. The sequence goes on along the minus strand of NC_138049.1, from coordinate 56,385,787 downwards.
ACCTGTCACCTGGTGCCCAGAGTGACGTTGGGACTGCACATTTAGATGCATGGGGCTGAGGGGTCTGCATGATAGTTTCTACAAAGTCAGTGTAGTTTCTGCCCTTTCCTGCACATATGTGCACTGAGAATAGCACCACCAGCCCTGTGTCCAGTTCTCCTGAGTCTTTGGGCACTTCTTCTGTGTGTGTGTGTGTGTGTGTGTGTGTGTGTGTGTGTGTGTGGCGGGTGGGAGATTTCTGAGCTGCTGAAATCCCAGAGCTGCATCTGGCGCCTACTGCTGATCCCTGGGAGTGCCTCCGCAGTTGTAATTGCCCTGCCCCAGGCAGGCCAGAAAGGGTGGGGGCTGAGGATGGAAGGGTCTTCTGTCTCCTAGCCCAGCCGTCTCACACTCTTCCTGTAGGCCAGAAAAGGTGGTAACTGAAGGTGGAAGAGTCTCTTCTCTCCTAGCCCAGCAAAAATCACACTCTTCCCAGCCTCTTCCCTGGGTCAGAGCTGCATGCTGGTCTTCCCAGAGCCTGAGCACTAAGGCTCCTCTGTAATCTGACACTACTCCTCAGTTCAGGGGCCAGTTTAAATCTCTGGAAGGGCGGGGGTAGGATTGGAAGAGCGGGAGGGAGGGGCCCAGGTATGGAGTTTGTGTCCTTTGTCTGACCTAGGGCCCAACTGGCTGCCCCCTCGGTGGGAGAGATTAGCTGTTGGACGCAGGGAAAGGGCCCACCTGCTGGCTTTTGTGTTCTCTGTTCCATCCGGGGATCCCCTGCATCTCTGCAGCTGCAGGTGCGGCTGCGTCCCCACAGCTGAAGGTGCGGGCCGTGTCTCCACTCTGCTCCCTTTCCTCTTCCCCTGCTCACCCAATTTGCCCACCTTCAAGTAATACTTGCACGAGTCTCTTAGCTGTTCTGCGTGATAAGCAGAGAGTCCTTTGATGGGTTATAGATGTCTCGTTTGTGATAAGATCCAGAGGAGAACTCAAAAAGTCCACCCCACTGCTGCCATTCCTATGACATCACCCCAGAATACACTCTTAATAAGTGCATCTGGAACATTGACTAAGAAACTGTTAGTTCTCTTAATAAGTGCATCTGGAACATTCACTAAGAAACATTCACTAATAATCTGAGAAATAAAAAAGTAATACTAATTCATTAACTTTAAAAGGATTGAAATCATACAAAGCATATTATCTGACCACAATGGAATGAAACTGGAAATATATAATAGAAAGCTATCCAAAAAAAACTCTGGAAATTAAGTAACACACTTCTAATTGGATTAACAGAAATCACTATGAAAATCAGAAAATACTTTGAATTAAATGAAAATAAAAACATTAAATTTTACATTAGTTGTTAACATTAGGGAAGAAGAAAGAGCTCAATTCAATAATTTACATTTCTATCTTAAGAAACTAAAATAAATAAATATAAATAAAACCAAAACAAGCAAAATGAAGGAAATAATGGGGTAGAAGTAAATGGAATTAAAAAGAAGAAAAGGAGAGGAAATAAAATCAAAAGTTAGTTCTTTGAAAAGATCAATATAATTGATTTTTAAAAAAACCCTCTAGCCTGACTGATCCAGAAAAATAGAGAGAAGATGCAAATTACCAGTATTGGGAATTAGAGATGTTATCGCTACAGATTCTACACACATTAAAAGGATATTAAGAACATTTTTATGTCAATAAACATAGATGAAATGGACAAATGCCTTGAAGGATACCAACTTCCAAAGCTCACGAAAGAAGAAAAAGATAACTTGAATAGCTCTATATCCATCTTAGTAATTTTAATCTTTATTTTAAAAGACCTATTTCTTTCTCATACCACACACACTTCTTACAAGAAATTCCAACACCGTTCCCATTGCTGCATCTACTGTGAGGAAGAAGACCATTCTCAGCAATCAGACAGTGGACATTCCATAAAATGTGGACATCACTGACCCTTCAGAGTTATTGACCCTTCACACAGTTATTGTGAAGGGTCCCAGAGGTACCCGGTGGAGGGACTTCAATCACATCGATGTAGAACTCAGTCTCCTTGGAAAGAAGAGGCTCCGGATTGACAAGTGGTGGGGAAACAGAAAGGAACTGGCTACTGTTCAGATTATCTGTAGTTATGTACAGAACATGATCAAGGGTGTTACATTGGGCTTCCGTTACAAGACGAGGGCTGTGTATGCTCACTTCCCCATCAATGTCATTATCTAGGAGAATTGTTCTCTTGTTGAAATCCAAATTTCCTGGGCGAAAAATACATCTGCAGGGTTCGGATGAGGTAAGGTGTTGTTTGTTCAGTATCTTAAGCCCATGAAGATGAGTTAATTCTTGAAGGAAATGATATTGAACTTGTGTCAAATTCAGCTGCTTTGATTCAACAAGCCACAACAGTTAAAAAACAAGGATATCAGAAAAATTTTGGATGGTATCTATGTTTCTGATAAAGGAACAGTTCAACGGGCTGATGAATAGGATCTACGTTGTCCAGCTACATAAACACCAAGATGTTAAGTGATTCCTCAGACTAATTTGTGGTATTTTAAATGCAATAAAAGTCATGTATTGATTTGAGAAAGAAAAAAGAAAAAAAGAAACTACAAGACCAGATAGATTTACTATTGAACTCTAGTCATTTAAGGAAGGGATAACACCCAATCTATACTAACTCTTCCAGAAAATAGAAGAGGATGGAATACTTCAAATATCATTCATGTGGCCAGAAAAACTTGACAAAGACAAGAAAATAAAATTACAATCCAATATCAGATGCAAACAGAGAGACAGAAATTTTACCAAGTAAAATTCAGCAATAGATAAAAAGGATGACATATACTAAGAAAAATCAGGTTCATCTTTGGAATGCAAGGTTGGTTCCAGTTTCAAAGCACAGTCAGGGTATTTCACTATACCAACACTGTCGAAAAGAAAAAAACACATTATTATCTCAATATGCAGAAAAAAAATCACTTGAAAAATTCAGCCTTTTTTCGTGATAAAAACTCTTGGCATGCTAGGAATAGAAGAAAATTTCCCTAAATCTGATAAATGGAAATTGTGACAAACCGATTAATATCATGAAAATGAATGCTTTCTTCCTAAGATTGAGAATAAGGCAAAGATAACTGCTTCCCTACTTCTGTTCAACATTGTACTGGAGGTAACTAACCAATGCAAAAGTAGGTATGAGAAAGAAATAAAAGTCATATAGACTGCAAAGGATAAAGTAAAACTGTCATTATTCTCAGATGACATAATCATTTATGTAAAAAATCCTTTAAAATCTATAAAACGGTTTTTACTACTAATAATTCTGCAAAGTGGCAGAGTACAATGTCAATAAACAAAAATAAATTATATTTTTCTAGGTAAATTATGAACATTTAAAAATTGTAATTAAAAGCAATACCATTTTAATGGCATCAAAAATACTTAGAGATAAATTTAACAAAGTATGCACAACATTTTTTATGTTGAAAATTGCAGAATATTGCTGAAGAAAATTCAAGAATATTCAATTAAACAGAAAGGTAAAGTGTGATAATGAATTGGTAGATTCAATATTATTAAGATTTATTCTGAAATATATCCAGAAATTCAATGGAGTGCCAATCAATATCCCAGTCTTTTGTAGCAATTCACAAATGCTTTCAGAAATTTATATGGAAATACAAAGGACCTAGAATAACCAAAACAATTTTGAGTAAGAACAGCATTGGAAGATTCACAGTACCTAATCTCATGATTTTTTTTATAAAGCTACTATAATCAAAACAGTGTGCTATTGATCTAAGGGTAGACATGGTCAATAGAGCAGAATAGAGAGTCCAGGAATAGATACCCATACATATATGGTCAATTGATTTTGGGCAAAGATAATTCAATGATGAAGGAAGGTCTTTTCAACAAATGGTGCTAGAACAATTCGATATTGATACATCATAAAAAGGAAGTTTGACCTTTACTTAACACTATTTATAAAATCGAACTCAACATGAATCATAGACCTAAATGGAAGAGCTAAAAACTGTAAAACTTTTAAATATTCACAGGACCATTAAACAGGGAATTGCCAGCAAAGGTCTAGAAGTAGTAAGTTCAATTCTAAGGTGAAAATTCAAGTGCCTGTCATGAAACAGATTTCTTGATTTTCATGACAGACGTCACACCACAAATCTGTTTCTTGAAAGAATGAATAGTCTTTATCAAATGCTGATAAGAGGAATAATAAGAGAAAACCAATTAAGCACTGAATTTGGCAAGAGGTAGGTCATTACTGATGTTAATAAAAGCCATTTCAGTTGAGTAGTAGGGGGCAAATGTTACATTGGAGAGGGTTTCATTGAAAATCGGAGGTGAGTCAGCAAATATAGAAACAACCCAGGAATTTAATTTAAAGCAGAAAATTAGGGCAGGAGGGAGATGTGGGGATCAAGATTTGATGTTTTGAATACAGGAAATGTTAGAACATGTGTGTGAGGTTATGGCAATCATAAAGGGGAATAAATATATATAAATAAATTATAAAAGTAAAAATTTGTGATGCTGAAGAGAAGGGGAAGGATTACAGGACTGCAAGCCTTGAGAAGATAAAAGAGGATGGTATTCACTACACAGATGACATCTTGACCTCTAATAGGATCAAAGGTAATTTTTCAGTAACACAAAGAGCGAAAGTTATGCAGATAAAATATAGCTTAATTTGCAAACTGGGTAGTTGGAAGTTGAGGTTGTTTTTGTTTTATTTCATCTATTTTCTCTATAACGTATCAACTGAAAGTGAGAGGAAAGAGTGGTTAGAGATCTGAGGAGAGAAAAAGATGTGTCATGATCATATGGGTGAACAAAATGTATTTACTAGGAAAGTGTAGTAGGAATGTCTGGGAGTGTTGAATGACTATTTGACATTTGTGATAAAAAATTAAGAGTTCAGTACACAGTTTTGTGATTTTCTCCAGCAGCACTCAGGAAGAGAGAACATATGATAGAATTTGAATGTTGTTGCAACAGCATGGATGGACCGAGGGTATTATACTAAGTTAAATAAATCACACTGAGAAACACCAATACCATACGATCTCACTTATATATGTGGAATCTAAAGAACAGAATAAACAAGCAAATAAAACAAATAGACACAAAGATACAGAGAACAAACTGATGGTGGCTAGGTGGGAGGGGGTAGGGGTAGGTGAGAAAGGTGAAAGGATTAGGAAGTACAAATTGGTAGTCACAAAATAGTCATGGGGATGTGAGACACAGTATGGGGAATATAATCAATAATGTAAAGACTATGTATGGTGTCAGATGGGTACTAGACATATGAGGGGGATCACTTCATAGATTATATAAATGTCTAACCACTGCACTGTACACCTGACACTAATAAAAAATTTAAAAAAACCATAAGTCATGGGGATGTAATGTACAGCATAGGAAATGTAGTCAATAATATTGTGATAGCGTGCAGTGTCAGATGGGTGATCATTCCTTTAGGTACATAAACGTTGAATAACTATGGTGTGCACCTGAGACTAATATAATATTGTATGTTAGCTATATTTTAATAAAAGTCTTAAAGAGGAAAGAAGAAAGAACTTGAATGTTATAATATTAGTGAACTCATTCTGACTTGCTGTTTTTGTAAATGTATTCCCAAACCACCAATTTAATAATCTATTATTATGTTATCAGACTGAAAGTCAAACAATTTAATATGAATGCCATGTTTTGAGTAGGTAAACTTTTTTTTACACTGAATGTAATATATCACAAAGATTAAAGGCCTGAATTTCAGAAATTTTATCACCATTTTAATTGAAATTTTATTTAAGTGTTAAGACTATTCTCTCATCCCTTAAATGAAACCAAAGATCACTTATTTATAATAACTGCTCATAAACCCAGAATTGGATTTGGCATTTTAGTAAAATTTGACCAATATTAAATACAATTCTAATGATCTTTTTATACAATTGGATATCACTGAGGATACATTGAGATAGCTATACTCATTTCTGGATTTTAGCCCTAATATTGAAAATATTAGGTTGTCTCTATGAGCTATCTATCATAAGTGTGTACACAACTCAGCTTCAGTTAACTCTCTGTCAACCTGCAGTATTTTATTACACTAATTTTGTGCAACAGGCAATGGACTCCTAACATTACAAGTGCTACTCCCTGTACAGATACCACAATTTAAAAACAACTACTTCCATAGTGATTGGGGAGGTTTAGTTAGTTGAGGAGCAACTTTCCTATCTGGTAAAACGAATTTTCATGCAGCTGAGCACTGGGTCATTAACAATTTAAAGTAACATGCCACATAAAATTTAACAACTAGACCCAAGAAAATTTCATTATTGATCCTCATTCATATTTTTGTATGTTTAGCATCTTGTCCTACATGTGTTCTCATTCAATTTCCTACCTCCAGGAACTTGATTCATCATCAACCTCTCTTTCTCTCTCCTATCTTCTTTCCCTAAGCTTACTGTGGTAGGCAGCTTCTAACACAGCTCCTAATAATTTCTGCCACCTTATGTTCACACCATTGTGAAATCTTCTGAGTGTGGGCTAAACCTATTGACTTGTTACTAAGGAAGAGAGTCAAACAAAAAGTGATGGTGTATCACTTCCATGATTAGGTTACGAAATACTGTGAGTTCCATCTTCCTAGCACTGTCTCTCTCACTTGTACTTTTTCCTTTTTCTTGACTTATTCACTTTGAGAAATAAACTGCCATTTTAGAGAGGATCATGTAGCAAAAACTGAAGGTCAGGCTGGCCAACAGCCAATGAGGAACTGTGTCTCTCAGTCCAACAGTCCACAAAGAACTGAATCCTGACAAACGCATGAGCGACTTTGGGAAGTGGATTCTTCCCCATTTGAGCCTTGAAATGACAAAGCCTTTGTCGATATGTACAATTTAACCTGGTCCAAAAAGGGGTCTGACCTTTGCCCTTGGTTTCTAGAAAGTAATCTCTAATTAATCTTTGGAATGTTTTGTCTGATAAGAGTGTCTTTCTTTGCTAGGTCACTACTGAATAATCTGACAGTGTGGTTTAGCATGGGGCTGGTCATACCCAAAAGACCAACATTGTAATTTAGGGTAGGCCTTTGGGTCATGCAGTATTAGTCAGCCTGGAGACTGAGATCAACCAAGTGAATACCTAGTCACTCGATCATGCGTACCTAATGATGCCCCAGTAAAAACTCTGGACTCTGAGACTTGAGCAGGTTTCCCTGGGTGGTGTTATTCCATGCATGTTGTTACACATCCCATGCTGGTAAAATGTCCTGGATCCTCTGGGAAAAGATAATGGATGCTCCACATTTGGTACTTTCTGTTCATTTCTTCCATGGTTAATTTGAGTCTGTATCCTTTATCTGTAATAAACCATAATTGTGAGTATATCTTTCCATGAGTTCTATGAATCTTTAAGGCAAATTATCAAAACTGAGGGTGGTTTTGAGAACTCCTGAACCTGCAACTGGTGTCAGAAGGGAGGGCAGCCTTGTGTGGACTGTCTTCCCCTGACTTCAAAGATGACTAAACTCTTGTTGCAGCACTGCTGCCAGCTAACCACCAGTTGTGTCTGACACCTTGATTGCCACCCATGTATCAGAATATCACTGTGCGAATGAGGATGGATTCAAAAGGAAAATACTGAAAATATTTTAAATAGGTAAAACTGTTCTGTGTCCCTTACCTCCTGCTTAACATACCTAGAAGGTTCTATATAGATTTGGAAAGGGGATGGAGAGTAGGAAACCTTAATTGACAATCCCTCTAGACAACATGGAATGAAGAAGGGTTGTTCTCTGAAAGCCGAGTTCTGTTGTCAAAGGAAGGAAGATGAAATGCTGTGCAGGCAAAACAACATATACCCAACACTCGTTTTCTATCTGGTGGGACTTGCTTATCTCTATATATATCACTTAATGTCACTCCTTTTGCGATGTCACTTCCTATCATATCATCTCCATGTCCAGGAAAAATAAATTATACTCTCTTTTACATTTTTATAAGTAATCTGGCCTCACTTTTGGTATGCTATAGCAAGAGAACTGGAATCTATCTGCCTGTATCTTAGAAGCAGCTTCCTCCAGGGAGAAAGATTCCACTCCACAGATAGGATAGGTGTACTCCTTCCTGCTCTGCTTCTAGAGACAATTTCTGTTCCTTCAGTGATCTGGTTCTCCCTTGTCCTGGTGTCCATCCAGGTTACAGATCCTTAGCCCTATTTCTGACTAAGAAAATTTACCTTGGTAACTTTTGTTTAGCTCAAGATATCTTCTGTAATCTGCCTTGTAAATTCCTCAACCCTGTTCTTCCAGCATACCATTTCTTTGATAGAGGACTATAAAGAAGGTCCTACTGATGCTTTTCTGTTCTTTCCTACATATCCCTGGATTAGATTTTCATGTCATACAAGTAGAACACATAACTTTTATACATAGAATATATGTACAGAATAATATACTTTATATACACAGAATAATTATGCCGATATCTGTCTCTTCGCTAGACTATAACCTGAGATCTGTCCATTATTATGTCCTCTGCATTTAGGATAGTACCTGAGTAAAGTAGGTCCTTAAAAATAATTTTTATGCACCTGGTATTTGACTATCAATAATCATCTATTTTGGAATCAAGTCATATTTTTGAAAGATGTTATAATTGTACTTTCTTAGCCGGGGACTTTCAGCTGAGGCACCAACCTGAGATAAATAACTGTATGGTATCCAATATTCTAACTGAGGTACTAGACCATGATTGGAAAGGAAGTGGCCAAAATTTGCTTTTATCAACATTAGCGGATCATCCACCTTTAGTCTCTATAGAAAAGGAAATTCACCAGAGGTTAGAGTTTCAAGAGTGAGGATTTCAATAGGTATTTCGTGTAGGAGGCTGCAATGTTTTTCCTCTTTTTCTCTAAGCTAAGGTAGGGTAACTTCAGGAATCACTTACAGAGGAGAGGCTGACATGTATCCCCTGGCATTTGTGACACACGGGTCCCTGTTTCAATGCTGACAAATCCAAAGGCAAAAGGTTGGCGGGAGTGGTTGTGGTGGCAGGGCAAGGAGAAAGTCCTGTGGAGAGAGCTAGCTGTACTGCCACTGGGGTGAATAAACAGTGTGTGGGTCCTAATGGAGGGAGCCAGTCCTGAGGTGTCTTAAAAGGAAGCTTGTGCAAGAAAACTGCCTGGAGGGCTCAGGATACATCACACAGAGGCTGGACAGAGGCCACAGGAAGTCAGGAGCTAGGCGACAGTCATTCGTAGCTTCCAAGAGGAGGCACAAATTGGATCAAATCTCGTCCTTGCTTAAAATCCTTCAGTGGCCTCCTACTGTACTTATGAGTGAACTCTTAACTCCTCACATTTGTGATTGACCCCTTCCTATGTCCAAAATCTTATCTTGGAGCACCCCTTTAACAAATTGTCAGACATACTGATCTTCTTTCAGTTCTTTTCACACTATTCTTTCCTGTCTCAAAATGTTTGCACAAGCTGTGCCTTATGCCAGAACGGTTTTTTGGTTTTTGTTGTTTTTGACTCTTGCTTTTTCTAGGCCTGGCTCTTTTTCGTCCTTGAGATCTTGGCTAAAACCTCTGTGTTATTAGAGGCTTGTGTGGACCCCACATTTTAACATAAACTTCTATAATAGTTTGAGTTGGAAAAAGCTGAAGATGACATAAAACTCAGAATACCTGTTTTAACAAGAAAAAGCATCTTTCCTTCCAGCATGAGAGTCATGGAATCAGTCTAGAGCTGGTGGTGGTGATGGTGTCAGTATCCCAGAATCCTTATATCTTCTTTCACCACAATGTGTAACCTCTGTTTTAAGTTCCCCTCATGGTCCATGAGGGCTGCTCCTGGTGCAGCCATTATATTCCAGCTGGAAGGAAGGAGAATCAGGGAGAAGGTCGTGTATCCTTCTAAGCTCATTTCTAGAAGTTGCTCATACTGCATTCACTTATACATACTGCATTGTAGAACATATTTTGGAAACAATATACTCACCTTTAGATGTGCCTTGACATTTCATCCAGTTTGTAACCCACTTCAGTACTTCCTTGTTAGTTTAGCTCTGCCAAATCTAGCCACAGTTCAGGAAAGTTGGGAAAGTCGGTTTTTAGTCTAACTAAAATTAGGGGACAGGTCAAAATGAACATGAAGAACAACTGGTAGTTACCCCCCACAAACTTCCATTGGTTTTATTTTCTCACAACTCTACGTTATAGAGACTAAAACTTTTCTCCCTTTCAGAAGCCTTCTTTGATCACTCAATCTAAAGTAAATTTCTGTAGTAGTTTGGGTTGGGCTCTGCTGTAAGTGACAGCAAATTCAGCATAAAAGTGGCCTGACAAGAAAACAATTTTATCCTCTTTCACATGAGAGTCTCATTAGAGGGTTTGCAAGGTGCTCTGTGATATTTAGAAAGGGAATGAGTTCAATTTCATGTCATTCAATTATATTAGTTATATCAGTCAGCAAACTATAGCCCATTGGCCAAATCTGGCCTGCCACCTGTTTCTGAAAGTGAAGTTTTATTGGAACTCAGCTACACCCATTATTTAACATACCATCTGTGATGCTTTCTCACTACAACTGCTGAGCTGAGGGTTGTAGCTAAGAATGCATGGTCCACAAAGCCTAAAACATTTAACCTGGCCCTTTGTAGAAAAAAAAAAATTTGCTGTTATTTGAGTTATATTAATAGGCTGTTGCATACTGTATATTAAAGGTATCAATTCCCGGGGGCCGGCCCGGTGGCTCAGGTGGTCAGAGCTCCATGCTCCTAACTCCGAAGGCTGCCGGTTCAATTCCCACATGGGCCAGTGGACTCTCAACCACAAGGTTGCCAGTACAATTCCTCGAGTCCCGCAAGGGATGGTGAGCTGCGTCCCCTGCAACTAAAATTGAACACGCCACCTTGAGCTGAGCTGCCACTGAGCTCCCGGATGGCTCAGTTGGTTGGAGCGCGTCCTCTCAACCACAAGGTTGTTGGTTCGACTCCCACAAGGGATGGTGGGCTGTGCCCCCTGCAACTAGCAATGGCAACTGGACCTGGAGCTGAACTGCGCCCTCCACAACTAAGACTGAAAGGACAACAACTTGAAGCTGAACGGCACCCTCCACAACTAAGATTGAAAGGACAACAACTTGACTTGGAAAAAAGTCCTGAAAGTACACACTGTTCCCCAATAAAAAAAAGTCCTGTTCCCCATCCCCAATAAAATCTAAAAAAAAAAGGTATCAATTTCCTTGGAGCTCTAAGATTTTCCCTCTGAAAGCCAACTGTTATAAGTAAAAGTGTTTTGTATATGTTCCTACAACAATTTTTTTCCCCCAGTATCTTCTTTAATTTTGTTTTCTGTGAGAGGTGAGTGAGATGAAGACCTTTTAATTTTCTGACGTGACATTCTTTTCTGGCTAATCCTTATGATGCCACCATTCTAAGAATCAAAGAGTGCCTGAGCGGGAGGGTACTTTAGAGATGACTACATGGGACACTCTGGTGTGCCATCCAGATTCATCCCTTCCAGATGAAAGACTTGTTTCCCCAGCTGCTGCAGTCCTGCTGTCAGCTCTTGGCTGTCAGCCAGCTGTTCAGAATTGCTTTGAATGAAGAGAACCTTCTTGCCCAAATTGGTGCATCTGACATCCAATGACGATGGCATGAGGGTTTAAATTCCCAGTCCTTTCTCCTCCTACCCTAACTTGGGATAACTGGGAAGGGTTATGCCCTTTTTAGAGTTTCCATCAGTAGTCTGAGGCCTTGTTGAGGTTACATTGCAGCCCAATATCTCCCTCTTTCCTACCCTACTTTCATTCCCTTCTTTCCCCAGGTGGTTGCTCCCCAGAGTACTCCTTAATAAACTTCTTGCATCTTAATCTCATACCCAGGGAGCTCTACCAATAAAAATCACTTGACCTAATTTCCTGATCTTAGGAATCTGAATCTTACGGATTTTCATGGCAGAGTTTGGGAAGGGGAAGAGCCAGAACTTTAGGCTCCAAAGGTCAGTTCCCTTTCTACAATAATATAATTTCTTTAATTATAAGAGCCATCTGATTACTAACTAATCCCTTGAGCTTCTGTAAGAAGCAAAGACTTAAGTAATCTATGAAATACTGCAACCTGTTCTTGATATTTTGATATTACAATGTCAAGAGCCTATCTCAATTGAGCTTCACTGGGATCTATTTATTGGGTTATGGGATGGGTAAAATGGAGATCATTTTTTAAAGGATAGTTCATAGGTCAGCATACCTGAATTTGAATTCCACATTCTGCATTTTCTATGATCTTGGACTAATTTCAGGTTTATTACCTGAGAATTGGAGGACAATACTACTTATTAGAGGCATTGAGAACCTTCTTCTTATTCCATAACTTCACTTTATTCAACATGTAACATCCATTCTATTTTCTTCCATTTTGTTCCAGAAGGAATCACTGAGAATTCTAAGATATTTCCATCATTGTGATAATTAAACATGGAAAGCCATGATTCCTGCCCTCAAGAAGTCTCTATCAGAGATTCTATCAGAGAGAGAAAACTTGAAATATAAAACAATTAGAGAAATATGTAAAGCAGAAACCAAGTCCAAATGTTATGGAATGGACAGTATGTTAGGAAGTGAGGACTCAGATATACTTAATATGGACTAAACTCCCATGTCTTATAATTGTTCTTTGAAGGATCTGTAAGTCAAAGGAGTCCGAGTTATCATTTTTTCAAATTCAAAGGCTGGAAGAAACTTTCCCATTCCATTCTCTACAATTGAAAGTGTAAGAAAGATTAGAAATGAAGCCTTAATTTTTTTTAATTTAAATTTTTATGTAATAAATTCCATTTTTTGTTAGCCAGTTATATGAGTTTTGAAAAATTCATGGAGTTATGTCGTCACCATAAAAATTAATAAACTTTAGGTTTCATTATTGCCCAAAAAACTCCCTCATGTAAACACTACAGTGAAAGCTTCTCCTCTCCTCCCCCAATTCCTGACAATCACTGATTATTGCTCTGTTCCTGTTGTTTGCTGTTTCCAGAATGTTATATAAATGAAATTACATAGTATGCAGCCTTTTGATATGGCTTCTTTTATTTGGCATAATGCATCTGGGGTTTATTCATGTTGTATGTGTCAATTGTTTTTTGGGTTTTTTTTTAGTTATCTCTACTTTTTAAGTAATATGTATATAGCTGCTATGAACATTTGTATACAAGTTTTTTGTGTGCATATGTGCTTTTATTTCGCCTGAGTAAAAATGGAGTAAGAATAAAATTGCTGGGTCCTACGGTAAATTGAATGGTTTTAAGAACATTTTAAGAAAATGAAAAACTGTTTTCCAAAGTGGCTGCACCATTTTATATAACCAATTCAATATATCCACATTTTATATATCCACATTCAAACAGGTTCAGTTTCTCCACATCCTTGTCAGCATTTTTTAGTATCATGTAAGTGGAAACTTAAATTATTGCTTTGAGACCTTTTTTTTTTCTAATAAAAAACATTTAATGCTATTAATTTCCTTTTAAGCAATGCTTGGGGTACAGTCCACAAATTTTCATATGTTGTATTTTTGTTTTCACTTCGGTAAAATATTATCCAGTTTCTCTCAAAACTTCCTCTTAGTGTGCTGCTTGATTTCTAAATGATTAGGACTTTTCCAGGTATCTTACTGTTATTGATTTCTTGTTTAATTTCATTGTGGTTATATAACATACTTCATATGATTTCAGTATTTTTATATTTGTATTTGTTTTATCACCTAATATATAGCCTATCATGGAATGTTTCATGTACATTTGAAAATCATATGTATTCTGCTGTTGTGGGATGGAATGTTCTATAAATGTCCACTAGGTCAAGTGGTTGATAATATTGATCTTGTTTTCTACATTCTTGTTTATATTCTACTCGTTCTACTGATTACTGAGAGAGGAGTGTTGAAACATCCAAGTATAATTGAGGATTTATCTATTTCTTCTTTCATTTATTTCAGTTTTTGCTTTATGCATTTTGAAGCTTTGTTATTAGGTTCATACAAATTTAGGATTACTATGTCTTAGTGAATTGGCACTTTGATTATGATATAACGTCCTTCTTTTTTCTTGATAATTTTCTTTGTTTCAGATTCTTTGTCTGATATTAATATAGCCACACCAGTTTTCTTGTCATTTATATTTGATAGTATATCTTTTACAATTACTTTACTTTTAATATATTTATATCATTTTATTAAAAGTGGGTTTCTTACAAAAAGTCAGTTGGTTTACAAATAGCGTATACTTCGGTTTTGTTTTTTCATCCAACATGACAATCTGTCTTTTAATTGGTGTGTTCAGATAATTTTTATTTAATGTGATATGTTGTATTAGGTCTATCTTTTTATTATTTTTCTGTTTGTCCCCTCTAGGTTTTTGTTGTTGTTGTTGTTCCCGTGTTTTCTCTTTCTTATGTTTTTTTTTATTATTTGACTCTTTTTCAGTATTCCATTTTAATTTATCCATCAGTTTTTTGGCTATATGTCTCTGTAGTATATTTATAGTAATTTCTCTATGGATCACAATATACACACTTAATCTTTCAGAATATAATTAGAGTTAATCTTTACCTCTTCAAGTAAAATGTAAAAGCCTATCACCATACAGTTTCCTTTACTCTCTCTCTTCTATGTTATAATTGTCATATATATTACACTTCATATGTATTGAAAAATTACCCTGACAACATTATAATTTTTTTATTTTAATAGTCATAAACACTTTTAAAACTTAAAATATGATAAAATCTCTATTATTTTTACCCAGGTAGTTGCCATCTATATTGTTTTTTCCTTTATTTCGAAAGTTTCTAATTTCCCTCTGGTTTCATTTACCTCAATCTGAGGAAACTTCCTTTTAGAATAAGTCTGTTGGCAAGAAATGCTTAGTTTTCCTTCCTCTGATAATGTCTTTATTCACTTTCATTCCTGAAGTGTATTTTCAGAGAATATATTACTCTGGTTTGACAGTTCTTTTCTTTCAGCATTGTAAGTGTAGTGGTCTACTGTCTTCTGACCTCAGTGTTTCCCAATAAGAAATCTGCATCCATTTGAAAAATTGTTCCCTACTGTATAATGCATCAATTTTCTCCAGTAGTTTTAAGATTTGTCCTCCCTTTGGCTTCCAGGAATTTTACTGTGTTGTGTGTGGGCATAATTTCCTTTGAATGTATCTAGTTTGAAGTTCATGACCTTCTGGAGTCTATAACTTTATGTCTTTCACAAAATTTGGGACAGTTTCAGCTATTTCTTAAAATATTTATTTTTGTATTAATCTCTTTCTCTTCTTCAGGAAATCTAATTATATTTGATGCTTGAACAACATAGGTTTGAACTGTGTAAGATACACTTATACATGGATTAAAAAAATACTATAAATGTATTTTCTCTGCTTTAATAATATTTTCTTTAGCTTACTTTATTGTCAGAATACAGCATATAATATAAGAAATATGTGTTAATTGACTATGTTATTGGTAAGGCCTACAGTCAACAGTAGGCTATTAGTAGTTAAGTTTTTGGGGGAGTCAAAAATTATACACAGATTTTTGACTGTGCAGGTTGGCATCCCTAAACCCTTTATTGTTCAATGGTCAACTGTACATAAATATTAGGTCTTTTGATATTGTTCCACAGGTTCATGAAATATGTTCATTTTCTTTAAATCCTTTTTCTCTATGTTCTTCAGATTCATTTTTACTGATTAATTTTCAAGTTCACCAATTTTTTTTCTCCTTTCTTCTCCATTTTGCTATTGCACTCATCTTACGAACTTGTTTCAGATACTGTATTATTTTATTTTAAAATTTCTGTTTGGTTCTGTTTTATTTTCTACCTTTTCGTAGAAGACACATCTTTGTATTAATTTCAAGAGTGTACACTTTTACCTCTTGTAACATGGGTATAATAGCTGTTTTAATGTCTTGTCTGATAATTTTAATATCATATATATCATTCCAGGATTGATATATATTGATTGTATTTTCCCCTGAAATTTGGTTTGGTTTTGCTGGTTCTTTACATATCCAGTGATTTTGGAATTTGTCTTTTGCAATTTCATTTTAGTGATCCTGTTAAAAATCTTTCAAATAATGTTTTTTGTTTTTTTTTGAAGGGAAAGGGTTTTGTTGTTGTTGTTTGCTTGTTTTGTTTTTTTTAGGAGTCAGTAGTCCAGTTAGTTTCATTCTTTAAGTTTCAGAATCCTCAGGTATTTGCTTTTTGTATTTGTCCAGAGCCTTTAGTTGCCGTTGGTTGGAAAGATGGACTCTAGGGGGTCTTACTCCATTTTGGCTAACACTTTTGTTTCACTTTCTGTGGGTGAATATATTTTCAGTTTTCAAAGCATTTTTTATGCTACTTAGTTCTCCCCTTTGCATGTGCCACTTAGGGGGTTAGTCTGAGGCTTGAACAATGGTTTATATCCACATTCAATTCTCAGAACCTTTGTTTTGCTTCTTTGGTTATGTTTCCCATGTGCACACTTTGGGGCGAGCCTGAACCTTGTGTTGATTCATCAAAAGAAGGTGATCTCTTCTAGCTCTATCCTCACCAGGATTTCCTCACAGTCTCTGGCTCCTAAGAACACCTTTTCCTAGTTTGTCTGCATGGAAATATGGAGTTATCGCAGGTGGGTCCTCTTGAACTATCACATAGTTCTATGTGATAAGACCCTTCTCCAGAAAAAGCAATGGATGGAAAAAGAAAAGAAAAGCAGTGGATGGAAAGAGAAAAGAAAACAAAACAAAGCAGAGATTCCCATACTCCCATTCTTTGCAAAACAAAGGCATCTTTTCCTAGTTCTTCTATTCCAATATATAGGTTTTTGGTCTAAGTTTTAGGTGCTCACCCTGCCTCCACCATAAAAATACAGCTGTATGATAATGGATGGACTTGGGAAAAGTCTGAGAAGACGCCTCTTTTCCTTATCTTCTAGCAAGAAAGATGGGTTTCTCTTGGACTTTTCCCATACATACTCATGATGGAGTTCTCCAATTCAATCCACCCTTGGGTCAAAGCTAAAGGAAAAAGCAACAGGAGTCTCATCATTACCCCACTGGTCTTTAAAGTTTGACTTTCCTCTCTAATCTGCCTCGTATTCTTTAAGTTTCAGAATCCTCAGGTGTTTACTTTTTGTATTTGTCCAGAGCATTTAGTTGCTATTGGTTGGAAAGATGGGCTCTAGGGGTCTTACTCCATTTTGGCCAACACTGGACCATAGGTGAAACTATCAAACACAATTTTCACATTGGATAGGAGGATGCAATGATCAATCAAGGGGACAGTTGTTGTTATCAAAGAAAACAGCCTGCTATGTAACTTCTGTGTCATCATTTATTAAATACAGATAATGCCACCTTGTTGTTACTAGTTAAAATTTGGAAGATGGGAATGAAAGCATACTGGTTTAGATTTTGGTTTTTGTTTATGTCTAGTACTAAAAGGATATTGGAGGATGATAAGAAAAAATCCTCAGAAAATGAAAACTTATGTTCCAGATACATGAATGGCTTCTATTGTGCTGATAAGCTGTTAGCCCTCCTTCCCCAACCCCCAAACACAAAGCAGGCTATCTACAGTATGTATGTAAGATATATTTTTAAGAGGTCTTATGAGAGGACATTTTTGTTTCTGTTTTAACTCTGTATGTGTTTGTATTGTTTGAATATTAGAAATGAACAAATCAATCTAAAAAGAAAAGAAGAATTCTCTTCACCCCTAAACTTCTAATCAATGTTAGAATCCACAGGTTTCAGATTATTTACATGTGATTTGTAGCTTCAGTAGAAACCTTTGGTGGTTGTCTGCTCAGTTCATAACAACTTACTTTCTTTAAGAATCTCAGCTCTCTCCCATTTCTACCCTCCACTTCCCAGAAGACCAGGCCATTGGCAGCCATGTTATGGTAAAAGACCCTGCCTCGCTTGTCAGCTAAAGCATTCTCTCTCCTGAGGAATTGTAATGGGGACTGAAAAGGGCTGGCTTATTCTGTCCTGTGCACTTGATCAGAGGTGATTCCGATTCAGGAGCTGTGGGACATTTAGCTTCTCCCACATACAGAAATAAGTAGAGGAAGCCAGATAGCAGAGAGTGGAGGGGAAAAAAAAGCACAGAAAAATACAAATAAAAGGCCATGTGGCCAGAGAAGGGGAAGAGAATTAAACATAATAAGAATGAGACTGAGCATATACAATAAAATAAGCTGAGAGAAGAGCTGAGTTGCTCCTAAAGGCTTTGAAATTTCCTAGTTCTGGTAACTTCTGTGGTCTATCAACATTCTTATCCTTTTATTTAAGGATACAGTTATGTATTATTACAATATGTATGCCATTTTCCTTAAGCCATCTTAACTGAAATATATGATTTCTTTCCCTAAATGGAAAACCAACATCACAGGAAAACTGTGACTCGGTCATACTGAAAAGAAATAGTTGGGATTGTACATATATGAAACAGCTCTAAGAAAGCATAATCTAGTATGTTTATGCTTTGGCCAGATCACCATGGCCAGATCTTATCTTTAACGGGAGGCATAGCATGAACGAACATTATGCTAAAGTTGGGTAGGGGTGAGAGCATGTGGAATAATTAGGAAAAACAACTTCCCAAGAATTCTTGAAATAACAGTCTTCCCAGAAAAAAATATGTTCATTTGTTCAACCAATATTTTGTGAACAGCTACTAAATACCATGTATTGTTATAAGTATGAGCCACAGAACAGTGACTAGCACGAGGCTGGGCCCACATGGAGTTTAAGTCCTAGTGGGGATTGGGGTGCACAATGGCGGACAAATGTAACGTGGCTGAGTGCTATTAAAAAGGTAAATCAGGGTCAAGGTTAGAGAATGTCTGGGCACGTATACTATTTTATATAGGAAGCCCAGAGAAATCTCGCTGATAGCGACATTTGTCGAGATCTGACCGAAGAGGCAACAAGCCATGTTGATCTCTGGGGTGCATATGTGGCATGTTTGAGCAAAAGCAAGATTTCCCATGACAAATAAGAAAGCAAGAGAGTGTAGATGTAGATAATGAGACTAGGAGGGAGTACATAATGGGGAGGGCCAGATCCTATTGGTCACAGGGACTCTGGCTTTTATTTTGAGTGCTGTGGGAAACCATGGGAGGGTTTAGAGCAGAGTAAAATAACTCAAGCTTTACCAAGTCACTGCAACTGCAGTGGGGTGAATAAATTGTATGGTGTAAGTCTAGAAGTGTGCAGACCAATGGTAGGCTCTTGGAATACTCCAAGTGAGAGAATTCCATAACTTAGACTGAAGTGCAAATGATGAGATATAGTTGAGATGTATTTGAAAGTAGTGCTGACAGGATTGCCTGATGGGACAGTTGTGAACTGTGTGAGAAGAAGAGTTTCAATTTGCGCTAAGTAAGTTTTTGGCTTAAAGAACTGGGTGACTGGAGATATCATTAACTGAGATGAGGAGTCCCAAAGAAGAGGAATTCTGTTTTGGGATGCCTATCTGCAGCTAGCAATATGCCACTTGGAAGATACCAGACACTGTTATAAGACACACTTTAAATACATCAGTTCATTTGAGCAACTCTGTGAGGTAGATTAATGTAATAATATTGTACCCATTTTGCAATTGAGAAAACTGAGACACAGAGAAGCTGTGTTTCCCAACTAGTACAAGGCAAAGTTAGGATCTGAATCTAGGGAGCCTCGCTCCAGAATCTGCTCACCTGTCTGTCTAAATGGCTACATTCATCAGGCAATAGGATACAATGGTGTTCAGCTCAGGATGGATTTGCATCTGGGTTGGATTATACATATGAGTTATCAGCACATTGATGATATTTAAAGACATAATACTAGTTGAGATCATTTAGGGAAAGAGTATGATGGGGAAACGAATAAATTCCACGGCTCAGCCTTGGAGCAGTTTATTATTTAGAGTTCAGGGCCAAGAGGAGGGTACAATAAAGAACACAGAGGAATAGAGGAGCAGGTAGAGTAGGAGAAAAACCAGGAGAGTGGTATTTGGGAAGCCAAATATTGAAAGTGTTTTAGGGAGGACAGTTAGCTCTCTCAAATGCTACTGATAGCGTGAAGGAATGAAGGCTGAAAATTGACCAACAGATTTGGTGATGTGAAGGTCATTGGTGAGTAAGAAAGCAATTTCAGAGGGATAATGAGGACAGAAGTTCTCTGGAGTGGGTCAAGAGGGGCTGTGAAGAGGGCAAATGGAGATCACAAGCATGGATGACGTTTGAGGATTTTTCTTTTAAATAAAGGAGAGCATAACTAAGTTAGTTTTCTTTTTCTTCTCTCCCAATGCCTCGCCACTCACTCCTCCAGACTGTAACGTTCCATCCTTACCAAACTAGTGACTCCCAGAGAAGTCATCTCTGGGGGCCTTACCAATCAGTGTTCTCAGAAAAATACTTGACCTGTTTTCATCTCTGCCTTTTCCTGGTTCATGGACCAAGTATGTACCCAGCACCTCGTCCTACTAACCCAGGTGACCCCTTCAACCTCAACCATTGGACAGCCTTCCCAAACTCTCAGAGTAGGTCAGGTATCTATTTTATGATCATAGCATCCTATACTTTGATTTATAGAACATATGACAGTTTGTATTTACACATATTAATTTACCTGATTATTTTATTTATGCTTATCTTCTCTACTGGGTTGTGCAATGAGAATGGACTCCGGAGTCAGACGGCCAAAAGTACAAATCCTGATCACATATACTAGTTGGATGACCTTGGGCGAGTGACTTAGCCACTCTGAGACACAATTTCCTTCTGTACAATTGAGCTTACAGTAGTATTCACCTTATATAATTTTGTGAGGCTAATACAACATGTAAAGGTTAATACTACTTATAAAGGTGCCTAGCACTCAATGCATCTTAAAGTCACCGTGAACATTAATATGAAAGTAAAAAAATGCATATTTTAAAATATATATCCAAAATAAACTGTTTTATTTCCATCTTTACTCCTCCTTCCCTCCAGTCCAGCTTGGCCTTACTGTGTAGCCACATATTTAATTTTTTTTTTTTTTACTTCTACTATACCAGATTGCAAAACCCATTATTTCAATGAACTTACCTACTGGTGGATTTTTTTTTTTTTTAATGGAAATGATCTAAAATGTTATAAGAAATCCCACCATTATTTTTTCCCACAATACGGAAACACCATTATTGGTTTTCTGAAATGCCTACTAAGTAAAAGATACTGATCTATTGCTCTATAACAAACCACTCTTAAACCTAGTGTCTTTAACCAATGATTGATTATGGTTTACTGTGCTTTTGTGGGTAAATTGGGCTCATTTGAGTACTTCTCTTTGGTTTCTCATTTCAGGCAAATGGAGGGTAGGACTAAAGTCTTATGTAGGCTCGAATGTGTTGGATGTCAAATGTGGTTTCTTCAGTTACATATTGGGGTGCCTCAGCTGGGATGGATGGAATAGCTTGGGGCTGGCTGGATCTCTCTCTCTCTCTCTCTCTCTCTCTCTCTCTCTCTCTCTCTCTCTCTCTCTCTCTCCATACGTTTCCCCATTTCATAGCTTAGGCTCTGTAATAGTATAGAGATCTCAGTGTATTTAGTCTTCTTACACGATGGCTGGCTTTCTTACAACAAGCATTGCATTGACCCAGGTAGAAACTACAGGCTTATTATGACCTTACCTTGGAAGCCACACTGTCACTTCCGCTATACTCACTTAGTCAAAAGCAAATCATAGGGCCAGTCTGGATTCAGGGTGGAGGGGAACACACAAGTATGTGAATTCTGAGAGGCACAGTTCACTGGGTGTCATCTTTGAGAATAAGCTACCATAGTGAGCTCAGGAGACTGAAAATAACCACATAAGATGGCATAAGCATAAAAATTTCATGATTAAGTGAGCCATGGTGAGAAGTCACATCTTTAGCTTCCTTCATAAAGTTAATATGTGCCTTTCAGTGGACCTGTCTGTTGTCTTTTTGCACCAAAGATGACGTCCTTAGAATGTCAGTAATCCCTTTTTGGAGACCAGAGCAAGAAAGTACAGAACCCCTCATTATTATTCTTCCCTTGATTAACATCTCTGTGAGAGCTATTAACTATCCTGCACCCACCTGTGTGAAAGAAGTACCTGTCTCTCCAATTTACTTTTATCCAATACTAGAGACTTCCCCTCACCTTGCTTTCTCCCACCTTCTTAATCTTTCACCAGTGGATTTCATGTAACCTTCCTCCTTTGATTTTATGTATAAAATAAGCTGCAAACGACCATTTTGCCAAGAATTTTCTCAATCTGTTGAGATTTTGCTTCCTGGTAATTGTTGTCAGTTTGGCTCAAATAAACTCTTATAAGCTTTCTCTTAGGCTGGATGTTTTTCATTGACAATTCTGACACTATCTACCTAGAGATAGCGTCAGTCTATAGATGTATAGTTTAGTCCTATGAGACTGCCCTCTTCCCAACACACACACACACACACACACACACACACTTCAGATGCCAGCTGTAAGCCCAGACTCTTACTGTGCTGCTGGCCAGCCAGCTATAGACTGGAAGTTCCTATGGCCTTTTCCTTGGGTTTGATTAATTTGCTAGAAGGCTCACAGAACTGAGATACATTTTACTTACTAGATTACGGGTTTACTATAAAAAGGATACTAATTGACAGCTAAACGAAGAGATACATAGGGCAAAGTCCCAATTAAAGGAGCTCTGTCCTGGAACTTGGGACCCAGAATGATGCCACGTGGAAACATTCTGGTTCCCCAAAATGGAAGCTCTCTAAAATAGCACCAACAAGCTGCACTCCTGGGATTTCATGGAGGCCTCATTATATAGTCATGACTGACTAAGTCACTGGCCATTAGCAACAGAACTCAACCCCCCTCCCCTGTCCCCACTTCAAAGGTCTGCAGGAGGGAGGGTGGGACTAAAAGTTCCAATCCAATCACATAGGTTGCCTCAGTTGGCAACCAGCCCCCATCCTTAGGTATTTTCCAAAAGTCACCTCATTAACATAACAAAAGACAACTTTCTTACTCTCAACACAGAAAATTCAAAGGATTTGTGAGGTTCTAGTTAGGAAGTGGGGATGAAGACTAATATCTTATAAATCAATATTAGGTAACCCAATACTGCTTTGTATATTTGGTACTCAAATAGTTCCAACTTTACCCATTGGGAGCTCTTTCAGATGGTTCCTGTGTCCCTTTGGCATACCCATATCAATGATGTTGTTGGAGCACTTCCTACTTTCTAGCACTAGAAGATGCTCCAGGCTCACCTTGTATATTTCCTGCCTCAGATTTAGAATCAGCCTTTTGTGCAAGGATCGCTGCTTTCTTCTATTAGAAACCAAGATCTAGGTGCTTGTTGTATTCTTTGCTACACTATTGATATTTTGGGCCTTGTAATTCTTTGTTGTGAGGAGCTGTCCTGTATATTGCCTATTGCTTAACAGCATGCCTGGCCTCTGCCTATTTATTAGACGCCAATAGCAACCCTCCTTCTCTAGTTGTGAAAATAAGTAGTGTTTCTCCAGATACTGTCAAATGTTCCTTAGAGAACACAATGGCCCCTTGTTGAGAACCACCTGTATAGAGACAGAGCTGCTGAAAGTTACGTTGATATGATATAATGGAGAGCTGTGGGAGCATTGCAGAAAGGAGCTTTTGAGCCTGTTTGCTGATATTGGAGAAAGATTCACAGAAGAAATGCCATGTGAACTGAGAATTGATTTGCTATTTTTTCAGCAATTATGAGCCAGAGAAAAGGTAATGTTTCACTTTCATTATTTCATATAATCCTAGACTTTAAAAGCAGGTACTTTACAAGTGAAGAATTTAAAGTTCAGTGGGACAAAATAACTTGCTAGAGTACCTGAGCTGGTCTTGAAGAACCCAGCCAGCCATGTGGATGGAGAGCTTTGAGGAACGTGTCATCTGTTCACAGTGCTCAAATCAAGGCTATATCAAACACTCCTTTGTTTATAAAAGTGCAATACCATTTCATTTGCAATTCATTTTTTCCATTGAAGTCTGGGTTCTTGAGAGTAGGAACCATGCAGTGTTCATCTTATGTCTCCTTTCTCGTATGATGCATGCCACATTATAAGTGTTTGATAACTGATGAGGGAGTGAGTAAATGTTAGTCTATTCCATGAAATTCCCTTTCACAGATTATAGAATTAACTTCTGCTTCCTTCCGGTCAGATCACTATCCCACAAGCACATCTAGTGGAGGGCTTACCAACCAATGTCCTGTAGTCTTTGGTCACTCTTCCTTGTTATTTAATGCTTAGGAACCCCAGAGGAGAGGTTTGCTAGTGTCAGTGACATCCTGAGACTGATAGTAGCCCATAGCGCTTTGCCAATGGGCTAGAGCTGCTGAAGGTGTTCTCTAGGGAAAGAAAAAAAAACATGCTGCACCTCTGATATTAAAATGCAGAATGTGTTGCTACTGGTTTCTATATATATAATGCCAATTATCTACTTTTGTATTTTTTTTTTTTGTCCACTCTGATTCTTCTATCAGTTAAGGACAAATTTTACTCAGACCATGAAAGGTATTTTTTTTTTCCTTCCTTTCAAACCCTTCTCTCTCTCATCCCAATTTCCTTGGGGTGAGGGAAGGAGTCTTTTCTTTTTGTTTATTGAACAAAATAAGAGAAATAACACCCTATCTTTTGTACTCCTTCTTTCCCCCCTATAACTTCTGGATCTGCTATTTGCAGTTGCTATGAAATTTCAAGTCCATTGAATTAGAAGTTGCTCTCTTCTCTGGTTTCAAGACTCACTTTCTTTCTTCCCTTCCTTTGCTAAATTTCTGGTCTAATTAAAAAAATAGTAGATCATAGTTAAATAAAACTGTACCCGGGATAACCCTGATTTCCATATGCAGATTTATCTGCACTGACAGCCACCCCCCCCATACACACACACACACACACACACACACACACACACACACACACACACACTCGCTCTCTTATTCTCCTTGCCCTCCTCTCCATCTCCCTATAGCATTGTGTCTGACTGATTTTCAGAGCACCTTCGCTGTTTCTCCCTTCTCATTCTCTCTCTGTAAAATGTCTGGACAAGAAGGAGGTGGCTACAGAGGCTGAGCAAACAATCTCATATTCTGCCTGCAGTGTCATCGTTTCTTTCCCCCATTTTAGGGGGCTGAAGTTGCCCAGGAAAGGGATGCAGAGAAGCTGGAAAGGAAGGGGGGAGCTCTCCAGAGGCAGCTGCGGTCAGGAGCCCGGACTGCCGCCAGATGTTCCTGCCTCTCTGGGCTTTGATGCGAAAGGGGCTACAGGAGGAAATATTGGGAGACAAAAGCCTCGGTTTAAATGATCATTTTCTTTATTTAACATGGCAGCAGACACTCTGTGCGTCGGATCATCACGCCGAGCATAAACTGGACTTTCCCACTTGCCTGGCAGGAGTGAGACACATCCCTGGGTGCTCAATGAGCATCTGAGGTAAGACCCACTGTTACAGATACTTGATTTTTTTTTCCTACTCAATTAGTTTTCTTAAATATATATTTCAGCCTCAATCACAAACAGTATAGTGGGGGCAAATCTGTTAATGTGCTTCTAAAGAGCCAAGAAAAAGCAGAGATATGATATATTTTAACTCGATTTGGGGAGATTAGTTACTTTGTCAATTCTGTATGTGCTGTTTGTTTTTTTCTGAAAAGAAAAAAAATATTTAGTTTAAGAATAGACGAATATAATAATCCACCACTGGTGAGAATACTGACGTTCAGACTCTTAAAAAAAAAAAAAAACTTTGCAAAAAGACAGTGAGCTACAGATGCATGTGCTGTATTTTTAGCTCACATACACATATTAGAACTCTTATTAAAATGATAGGTTTTTTTTTTTTTAGCAGAGAAGGAATGAATGCTGCATAATTAAGTACAGTATTTAATTTGGCTGTTGTGAAGCAAAAGAATAAGGTAATAATTTTTATTGTACTAATCAGTCTCAAGATGTTCTGTGTGTTAATTGGGTTAAAAAAATTGCAGTACTTATTAGAAATTCTAATTTCACAATGCAGCAGTGACAATAAGCTCAGCCAGTGAATTATTCACATCTTTAATTTGCTCACTTAATGACAGTGTTCTGTAATCAGAGTGCAGAGACTGCTGCCTATGCATTATGTATGATGCTCAGGACTTAAATGCAGGACATTATGAAGCTCTCAGTGGTTCAGTAATTAGTTTTCCACTAGACAGGATTTAGATATTCACAGATAAAAGTCCACAGTTGGATAATGCTAAGGTTGCAACACAAAATAACAAAGGAAAGGAAGCTCAAAGTTTACACTGAAACTTTGTCTCTCAGGCCTTGTCTACTGCGGAAACAGAATCATGCCACCTGAAATAGTTGCCTAGCTCTGATCACATGTTTGAAAACTGTTTTTGAACAAAGTTGTAGCAGCCAAGGCATTTGAACAATTTCAGTGGACCTGAGGGGAAAGATAAAACCTTTTTAATTAGTGTTCACAGAAGCCCTGAAATATATCCTCCTAATAAGTCTGTAGTATGCATAGCAGGCATTCTCAATGTGCTTTGTAACTTAGTGCAAATGCAAATCAGGTTACAATGCTGTTTGGCTATAATTGTGTTTGTAAAAGGGTTACATGCCCAAATGGAGATTGAGCTTGCTCATGGTTTTGTTCCAATTGCTTCTGAGGGAAGGTTTGAAAATCAAATGAGATATTAAGTAAATCTGGGCATGAAAAGAAGTAGATCTGAATTGTCAGTGCAACTTGGAATTTTTTACACTTGTCAGTTTAGAGTTGTCAGCTTTTCTTTGATGATTCTAAGATTGTTCTGTCATAAATTATATAACCTTATAGACTACTCAGAAGCATTAGCAATGCTTTAAAAATGTATGGTAACTTTGGGAAACATTTTAAAATATTAATTCTAAAGTTTAAGGTGTAATTTGAAACCTTGAACTACGGTGACTTTTTTTTTTTCTAAAGAACATGCTGGTTGGTAGACTATGTTTTTGAGGACTTAAATATTAACCTTTATTAATAAAGTTTCATTGCTTTATCATTTGTCAGTCTAAGATTTGTGCTCATTTCCAAAACCCAAGTGTTAGGATCCTAGTAAAAATTGGTATCCAAAATTGTAACGTGCAGTAACACCTTTTAAAAACTGCCTTTTATAGCTTAGAACATTTTTTTACAGGGAGTTGAGAAATCTGTAGGCAAATGTAGTGTATGCTGAAAGAATGGACTCATCAAATAAAAAACAAAATTACCTTTCGCCATAATTTGAAATATTCTAAATTGAAAAAAATTAAGTCACACTTCCAAATTTGACCTCTAACTTCTAGAACTAAAAAAGTTACGCTAGCAAACTAAAAAGTTTTTCATATTTATGTAGAAAACTGTTGCCTTTGTGATAGTTAGAACATGCTAGTTGGGGAAGGACACTCGGTTGGGGGAGGAATTAGAATATTGGGCAGCTGAGCAGGTGACCTGGCTTTGACTTGGGTTTGGATCCGGGATAATATATGGCAATCAGATGTTGGCAGCGGTGCTGGTGGCGGCTCAAAGAAATGGCTGAGATTTAGGAAACTTGAGTTCTGGTCCCATTTCTGCCACAAACCAGCTGTGGGACTTTGAACACTTAAAGTCCCTTTTCATTTCCTTGTCTGCCAGACAGGAATACCAAACATTACTAGTCTTTAGAGAAAACAACCATAGAGTTGTTATGGGGATAAATGAGGTAGGAGGAGTGAAAGTTTTTTGACAATTTAAAAGTACTAGACAAAAATAAGGAAGCTATTTTAAAGATTAGCATAAAACTAAATGTGTTTCTTTTTATCAATATTGTTTGTTATGACAGAGATTCTTGTCCAGATTTGCAATACCCTATAATGCAAAATTTCTAATATTGTCAAGTAAATCAATTTAAATTTAATTTAATGAAAATAATCCATGAAAAACAAATGTCCTTTTTAGGTATTCGGGAGAGATTAGAGATCTTTGTGATCTTATAAACATTAATTTGGTGTCACCACTGCAAAAAGGTTAGCAATCATTTTGCTTTGGAAAATTCTTTCACCTGTCACTTGCATATCAATACACTGAGAAGTCTTATGCCTGGGATGTCTGCCAGTCACTAAGATTTCACTAAGGATTCTTCTCTTTAGAGTACATAAGTCAGATTGAAATCATTTATACTACTAGAATTTTGGTGCTTTTTCCCTCATCAAAAATGAACAATATATCAACCAATCAATCAATAATTGATTATCCATTAATTATTTTTTGTCATCTATTAGCACTTATAATGCTATCAGAAATACCATGCTATCTCTCCCTCATTATTATGAGGCGGTTATCTCCATATTCCAGATAAGAGATTGAAGAACAAAGAAGTTAAGTAACTTGACAATATCACAGTTGGTGAGAGGTAGAGTTGGAATTGAACCAGTTTCCAATCCTTAGGTCTCAGCCAATAGACTACATTGTCAGTTCCCAAGGCCCTGTGCTAAATGCTGAGATAAGATGATTGACTGAGATTCCTGCCGTCAAACTGCTCACCGTGGTAATAGTTGAATTTTTTCCACTTGCTCAGTTGTAGGTCAAGACTCTTGCTTCACATATATGGTCCACAGACCAGCAGCATTGGAATCATCTGGAACCAGACCCGGGTGCTTTACAAACTTTGATGTGGGTTTTAAATCACTTGGGGATCTGGTTAAAACGCAAGTTCTGAATAAGTAGGTCTGAGATGGGTACGAGATGCTTTTCTAACAATTTTCAAGGTGATGATGCAATATTGCTGTGTGGTGAAGCCTCCATTTGGTGAGTTTTTGAATTAGTCTTATATCCCCTGGGTTTGGTATCCAGTGTGTCTAGGGCAGACCCAGTATACCTGAGTCTTCCTTACTGAGACCTACTCGTCCTCCAGTTCTAATATTTCATTGGTCCAGACAGAAGAGCTTCCACCTTGATTTCTGGACTTCAGCCCTCCGCTGTCCTGAATCTCAGTCTACATAATTGGGGCCCCGGCTGTCTGTTTAGCTCTGGCTTAGACCTCCTATGCGTCTGATTCCACATTCACAGTTACTAGCATTAGCTGTTCTTTCTCTGTTGTAGCATCAGCCTGGTTGAGGATCTTCATTCTCTTTTCTCCATCAGAATCACCTGTGAAACTTATTAAAAGTTTCCTCCAAGCCTTCTCAACATCACTCTCATAAGTTCTGATTCAGTAAGCTTGGGGTGGGTCTTAGGATTTTTTTTTTCTTTCATCTTTTACAAAGCTTCACAGTTGATTTTGAGGGGCAGCACATGCTAAAAAAACTTCCCTGGGGGCCCGTGCTGTGCCCTGACCTGATGGGAACCCTTTGAAAAGTGATGCTGGCAGAGCTTGGGTTCAAGTTTGCCAAGCACTGGGGACGTTTTCTCTATGCCTCTATGTTAGCAATGGGAGTGGAACATAGGAAGAATTTAAAACTTTGCTAAGCCAATTTCAGGAAGGCTTTGCTGAGTGATTGGCATTTGAATTGGTAGCCAATGAATGAGTAGCCAATGAATGAGTAGGTCTTTTTTCAAGTGAAAGGAATAGCATATGCAAAGACAGAGTGATAAAAATGCGAAAGGTATCTTAAATACTGGCACATCAATTTTGACAAAAGTATTTGGTTAACATGAAAGGGCAGGGTAGGAGATAAAATTATAACGGTAGGTACCATCACTTTTAGGACTTTATGTGTTAAACCAGAGAGTTTACACATCATTCTATGACATCATTATCAGAGCTTAAGATGGAAAGCAAGGTGACCAGATGTGTGTTTTGGAAAAATAATGTTGGCATTGAGTCATATGAATTTAGTGGGGCAGAGCTAAAAGCAAAGGGACAAGTTAGGTACCTGTGGTAATGGAATGTAAGTGAGATGGGGAGGAATGCTTTCATCGGGCCAGGCTCCTGGGCCCTGAACCTACTAACCTCCTCTGTCTCAGATGCTGATGATGTTTCTTTAACACACTTACATTTTATAGTAATAGACTGCAATTTAGACCTTATAAATGGCGTGGCCTTGAGAAGTCAGAGAACTTAAAGCTTTTATGAGCTACCTCTTGCTCTTCTTTCTCCTGATTATTTTACCTTACAGTGCTGAAACAACTAGCTCTAGCGTTCTTCCCTCAAGAGCTGCTTAAAGCTTTTAAGGTAATTATTTGGGAGCAAAAGCTTCTACAATGCCGAGAGGAACTTAAAACCAGTTAATGAGCAGTGATGGGAATGCCAACGTTTGGAAGAGTTATGTCTAGGCCTCTTGAATGCATCGCTATTACCCAAACTCTGGAGAAAGACTGCATCATCCACTAACCTTGACACAGCTTGCTTTTTTATGTCCCGCCTCTGCATTTGTCTCTCTTAGAGTTGCAACTCAAGTCTGCTTTCTTTTAAAAGTTAGCATAGATTTATTGCTTCACCTACCTTCATCCAGTCACATTTCATAGAGAGCTCATTTACTTCTACTACACCTATTGCTCCACAGAGCATATTTTGGAAACAATAATATCCACTCTCAGATGTGCTTAGGCATTTCACCCAGTTTTTGACCCACTTCAATATTTCCTTGTTTTTAGCTAAACTCTAATCTACATATGCTTATATGGTGGGCTGAGTAAGGGCCTCCAAAGATAACTCCCAGAATCTGTGAATATGTGACCATAAATGACAAAAGGGATTTAGCAGATGTGAGGAAGAATTTTGAAATGGGGAGATTATCCTGGATTATCTAGGTGGGCCAGTGTAACCAAGGGGCCTTTTAAGAGTTAGGTAGGAAAGTCAGTCAGAGAAAGACTGGATGGAAGTTGCTATCCTGCTCGCCTTGAACACGGAGGGAGAAGCCAAGGAATACAGGCATCCTCTAGAAGCTGGAAAAGGTAGGGAAATAAATATGCTTTAGAGCCTCCAGAGGGAACCAGCCCTGCCAACGCTTTGACTTGAGCCCAAAGAGATAGATTTTGGGCATATTACTTCCAGAAATGTATAAGGATAAATTTGTGTTATTTTCGGCCACTAAATTTCAGGTAATATGTTACAACAGCAGTAGGACACTACTGTAGTTTATTACATACCTTTATCTGGCTGACTTGTTTTGCCATCCAGTTTGTCCCACTGTTAACAATGATGTAGCTTCATTGTTGCTTTTCGTCAAATACTTCTCTGTTGGTGGTCCAGCACACTGATTTTTCTAAGCTTCAAAGTCCTCAGTGACAAAGGTATTACCTAGAGGAGGAGAGTGACTGATGGGGGTGGGTGGGGCTGTCCTGAGGTAAGTGAGGTAAAGCCAGTAAAGAGCTCCATAGGTGTCTGATGTGGGGTAGCTGTACAATGAGTGCAGTTCCTGTCTCTTCATGGAATTCTCCGGAACTTATTGCTGGGGCTCTACTCACAGCATTGGAGATATTCAAAAGCTGTTTTGGATTTTAATGGCTCCCAGGGTAGAAGTTGATTTAGGATATAAAACAGTAAGTGCTTAGTGCTAGTAACAATTCTTTGATCCATTTTGAATCTCATTTAAAAGATATTTTGATTTTGTAAACCTTTCGGGGTTTGGCCATGTCTACACTGTACAGACTCAAGTAGCTAAAGCTTAGTAGATCACTATTATTTTCTCAGAATTTTTCCCCTCCTGCCCCATTCGGAGTGTGCTTTTCCACACACACAAAACCTACTTATAGTCCACATTACAATTAGTGTCCTACATAGAATGATACTGTGAGGGTTAAAGGAGAATGCAGTTGAAAGCATTGTGTCAGGTATTTTACTATACAGTGTAAATACTTGGTACATCTGTTGTACTGACAAGGTTATGAGCACTTTGAGATGTTATATATCTTTGATACTCTAAGGCCTTATGAGATTAAATAAATTACTAAATAAAAGTCGGAAAATTAGGATCAAGGAAAGTAAGGAGAGTTGAAGAAAAAGAAAAGAAAGAACTGGCATATGTGGTAGATTTTTGGGTAGGATCAGCCACTGTTTGCCTCAGAAATGTCTCCTGATCTCTGCATTTGAGCCCCTAACCCTCAAACACATAGCTAGTGTGTGAACTCTAACCCCACACCCACATGAACCAGTCTCAGTAACTATGACTGTTCCACTAACTAGGGCTGGCACATGAACTTTCTCTGTCCCTATACCTATTGTTGCTGTAAAAATTACCATAAATTTAAGGGATTAAAACAATACAGGTTTGTGGATAAGAAGTCCAACACAGATGTTACCAAATGAAAATCAAGATGTTGGAAGACTGCATTCCTTTCTGGATATTCTAGGGGAGAATCTTGTTTCTGCTCATTTGAATTGCTGGTAGAATGCAGTTCCTTGGGGTTGTAGGACTGACATCCCTTTTTTTCCCTTCCTCCCTCCCTCCCTCTCTTCTTTCCTTCCTTTCTTCTTTCCTTCCTTCCTTCCCTCCTTCCTTCCTTCCTTCCTTCTTTCCTTCATTAATGGAAGCAATGATAAAGATTGGTATGGAAGAATCATGCAGAAAATTAACATTCAAATGTGATTGTTTGTTTGTATGTTTTGAAAACCTCACAGTACTCCCAGGGGCAGGTTTTTTTTAGTCCTACTTTATGATGAAGAAAGGAAGGCTCAGAGAAGTGAACTTACTTGAGCGAGGTCACACAGAAGCCAGATACTAGCTGATTTGGTCTGACTCTTAAACCCATTCTGTCAATCTCTCATGCTCATGTGTCCTGCCCTCTGGCTGCACAGGAATCCCAGGCCCCTGGCCTGTGCAGACTAGCTCTGACCTCTCCCATTTTCTCGTGGACGTGTGTCCCTAGTATTGCATGGAAAGAAATGGCATGGAACATTGTTTTCATTTTTTTACTACTAATTTGGGAGCTTGGTGGTTTTAATTTTGTGTTTTTTTTTTAATTCCACATATAAAAGAGATCATATGGTACTTGTCATCTGTCTTTGACTTATTTCACTTAGTATACTGCCCTTGAGGGCATTGTTTATTGCTGGCTGGCAGTCAAAGGCCATTTCTAGCTTCTAAGGACACTTGCATTCCTTGCCTATGGTCCCGTTGTCCATCTTCAAAGCCTGCAGTGGCAAGTCAAATATTTTTCATGCTTCAAATCTCTCCTTATTCTTCCATATCATCTGTCTGACCCCCTCTTCCGCTTCCTTCTTCCAATTTCAAGGACTCATGTGATTACATTGGCTCCACCTGGACAATCACTATCTAAGGATCTTTAACTTAATCACATCTGCAAAGTGCAGTTTGCTTTTAAAACAATATATTCACAGGTTCTAGGGATTAGGAAGTGAATGTCTTTAGGGGGCCATTATTCTGCCCACCATGGTCCATAACTGACAGCATTCGCCTATATTATAATTGTTCCACATTTTGTTTTTTAATGTGTGCAGTATCATTTTTCAGCCCCTCTCTAAGACTCAATTATCCAACCTCAGAACTCCATTAGGCATCTTATTCAACGCTTTTGTCAACTTAGTTTTGCTGCAATAAAAAGCCGTTTTTCTCCCAATTTGTTTCAATTCAGTTAGATTAAGTTCATTTCATAAGAATTTAATGTCTACTGATAACATTCCTGGTATGATAAAGTAAAGTGTTGAGTTTCTAATCTGTTTGTAGAGATAAGATGTATTCACATGAGATAGACAAAAATGCAAGAGAGAATATAATAACCGTGTGTGCATGACAGACAAAGGTGCTAGAAGGGGAAGGTGAGGTTGCACTGTTGGTATTTGGAAAGCAAGTTTGTCATTTTGCATGGCTGAAGTCTCTTATAGAGCGTGTTTTAAGGAACAATGGTCAGATCTTCCTGCTTGAAAATCTCCCTATATAGGTTGAAATTAGTTGCTTCATTTTGTTGCTACTAGATTCATTTAGCTTAACAAGCATCTACTCTTTTTTTCTGCTGCAATTTAAACTTTTAGTTTCTTTTTTATTTATTTATTGGGGTGACGATTGTTAGTGAAATTACATAGATTTCAGGTGTACAATTCTGTATTACATCATCTATAAATCCCATTGTGTGTTCAGCACCCAGAGTCAGTTCTCCTTCCATCACCACATATTTGATAACAAGCATCTACTTTACCAAGCCATCCTGTAGAACTCTTGCTCAGGGTATATGTTTTCTTAATTGTTCGTCAAACTACTATGTATTAATCCTTGTTCTTTAGTCTGAATCAACTTTCTATAGATCTTTAAAGAATATTTCTCCCTTTAGATGTATTGTCCTAGTAACCTGATAGGGTTTCTAGCACCAGGCATTTCAGGACCTCAAGAGCATGTAAGTGGAGTAAGTCAGAACCAGGTGGGGCAAAGCTTGGAAAATTGACCTGGGCCAGGACCCCTTTTACTCTTTCATGATGCCCATAAGAGAGATTTACATGGCGGTAGGGCTGTCCCTCATGGAGTGTGGCCAGAAGTTCTTGTTCCCGTGTTCAAGGGGAAGTAGTTCCAGTCTGAGGCAAACTACCATTAACATCACAGAAGTTCTTAACATGATGAGTAGAGACTCAGTCATGGAAGTACCTGGAGTGAGCAGGTAATTATAATTAGGCAGAGGGAGCAATAGGATGAGCAGAGTTGGTCTCTGCAAAGCTAAGAACAATGTTATGGAAATTTGCTCCACATGTGTTGTGGAGTTTTTCTAATGCCACATGACTCCAGTCACAATTGGATTAAACTAACAAGTTGTTTGTTCCTATTAAAATGTTATTCCAGATATAGACACTGGTCATTACGTTACTTGGCCATTTTGTTAATTTTCTAAGTTAAAAATTTAGGTTGGATTTTTGGCAGAATAGAAGAAATTCTAATAATCCACGGTCTCTAATGATGAAATGATAGGTAGTGAATTCTCTGAAATTTGAAGAATTCAAACATTCATTAGATGACCGCTTGGCAGATGTGATGCTGGGGGTTTAAACAGGTGACATTTAAAGGCCCCTTTTAATCCTAAAACACCATCTAAATCAGGATAATGTAAAAATACCTACACTTCATAGACATTATTTTTATTTATTGAACACCTGGCTTTTAAATTTTAGAAAAACACTTATTAATTAGAAAAGAGATATTAAAAAGGGGTAATTTTCATTAAGCATGCTTGGCCATTTTAAATTACAGCTTTCTTCAATTGCAAATCCCCTTTAACACACTGATTACTTATTAGATAAACCAATAATCTTCTCTGATTTACAGTAAAATGCAAATTCATGCATAAATATTTAAATGTTACACATAGTCAGATCCATTGAGAACCCTCCTTTTTTTAAGCCTAAAATTCAAACGGGTATATTTTACAAGGTTGTTTATTTTAATACTGGAATAAACTCAGGCTGTCTCCTAGTTGCACTGAATTTCAATGGCCTTTTTAATTGCAATTAAACTCACAGTTTTCCAAATTCTTTCAGAAGAAGGGCTTATCTGTATTTAGGATGTGTGTTGCCTTAGGTAATGCTGTCACCCAAACAATCTCTGCTGTGCCTGGCAGTCTGAAGAAAGTTCCCAAAAATGGTGGGTGATTTGGGGGTCAGTGTCTATGAGGTCCAACGAAAGAAGGCCTTCCTTAACTGTTGCTTTGTTGCCTTTAAACTAGGGCCTTCAGTTTAAGCCTAGAATCACAAAATTTGCATGCTTCAAAGGTGATCAGTGATAACTCTCATACTTCATTTTACAGATGGGGAAACTGAGTCACAATGAGGTGGAGTGGCTTATCTATTCATATATTGCTCTTAGTTCTCCCAGCTCCTTCACCTTCAATTTGACCCTGATAGCCAATTCAATTAGTACTCTTGTTTTAAAGAGCAGGAGAGATGGAGTCAGTTGGGCAAGGTGCCACAGTCAGTAGCTGGGGGCCATGCTGCCTCTGCTTGATGCTGGGCTGCAGCCTGGACCAGTAATTCTTTCCATCCTTATTTCTCTCATGACTACGAGGTGATTAAATCAAACCCTATGCATGTGAGGGTAAGTAAAATCATGTTCAATATACCTATTCATTGCAAAATAGTGTCTGTAGGATTTGGAAGTGCCGAGGATAGCTTTTCCTAAGGTATTAACTAAACTTAATATGTGCAGTATCTATTTTATAAATAGATAATATTAGATGCCAATCGCATGTATCATAACATTTAGATATTCACAGGTTTCAGAATACTTAGCATTTTCAAAACAGGCTGCTATTTATATAGTAATATTTTCCTTATTGCTTTGTAATAGTTAGTATTGATGAATATTGACGTATATAATTAGAACATTCAGGAGCAGAAACTTGATAGTGATTCAGGCCACAAGTTATTCTCAGAATTTTCATTTTATAATGTTGCACGTTATAAATAATTAAATTTGTTTCTTTTGATCTCTATGTGTTGATCTGTAAAAAAAATATTCTTAACTCTCTGCCTAAAGCTAGTGGTAAGCAAGAAGTTTGATTGAGGTCTTCTCACATCTTGTGTCCTAAGAAGTCACTTTTCAAAGAAAGAGCAATTTTCTTGCTTTCCTCGAAGCCCAGATGTGAGGATCCTGCAGTTTTTCTGTAGTTAACGCAAGGAAAGCTCCCTAGCATGGAGAATGTGCTTCGAAGCGGCTTCCCCGACACCTCTGTGACTGGGTCTGTACTCACTGCTGGGCTTATCCCTGGGCTCATCGATATGCCATGTTTCCTAATCTTACAACTTCCCTGAGACCTAAGCATTGCATTATGATTGCCATCCTACAACTGTGGAAACTGAGTTTCTGAGTGGGTCATCGTGTGTAAAACCCATTCACGATATTCTTTCTACCACACCAAACTTCATATTGTATTACAGAAAGAGAGAGACAGAAAGAGAATGAGAATAAAAGTAAGATCAGCAATGGCACTTTACATCCATGTAGCATTTTAGAATTTTCTCTATTCCCCAGCCCGTTGTGCGTTACATGTGTATTACAGGGTTCTCTAGAGGACTAATGTGGTCATAATAGTAATATTTGTTAAAAGCTTGCTATAGGACAGGCGCTGTGCTAAGTGCCTCATATACATTATCTCATTTCATCCTCATAACAAACCTGTGAAGTAGAAATTATTATTCTTGTTTTTAAAATGAGAAAATGAGGCTTAGAGAGATTAAATAGCTTGCTCCAGGTTACTGCTGTTTAAACCAGGCAATCTAACTGCAGATTCCAATTCCTTAACTGCTCCTCTCTCTCTTGCTTGCACTGTACCTAAGGCTTTTCTTTTTCCCTACTAACATTTCTTCTCTTTATAAAGGGGTTGCAGGAGAAAGACTTCTGCACTAACACTGTGTATTAAGAGCTGCTGCTTCTGACCAGTGTCCTCAAACTTTAGTGTCCTTAAATACTTATTTAGCATATTGTTGTTGTAGCAATTATTATTGTTTCCTAAGGCAAATGGTATTAGACATTTCTGAAATGTTTGTATTAATCTAATTATTATAAAATATAAATGTATTAGAGTTGCTTAGTGAGTAAAACAGAATTTGATATTGCCGACAAATGTCTAAGTAAATAATCCCTTGACTTATTTTTTATATAAAAATGGATTTCATAAGGTCCATTGCTTTCCGCAATGTGTGGTGCCTTACCTTTGTAATTCACATAATCATGGGATATAATCAAAAAGGGTTTTTGTTTTCCTGCCCCTTTAAATTTCTCCAGTAGCCTTAGCTTGTCTGCTATTAGATGGAAATGTAGCCAATTCTGTGGGTTTTCTGCGTTGGCTCAGGGTCCTATTGTGGCTGTAACTCACATAAGCTGTCTCAGTTCAATAATAAAAAGTGTCCACTCCCATCTATCAGTAAACAATTACATCTTCATTCAAAATTACACTTACTTCCTCTACCCCAGCTGAAGCTCTTTGTGGGTGGGAATCCAGGTAGAGGATGTGGGCCTTCCTTTCTATTTTACTATTTTAGCGGTTGCTCTGTGGACCAACAGTATCCTCTGGGAAACTGTTAGAGATGCAAATTCTTAGGTCCCACACTGACTTAGTGAATCAGAAACTCTGGGCATGGGGCCAGCAACGTGTATGTTTTAGCAGGTGATCCATGTGAATGATGACACTCCAGAGTTGGAGAACCACTGCACTATCGGACACTTGCTTCCTCCTCATCTTTCTTAGTAACCTTGGTGTCTGTGGTCAGAGCAAAGGAGGGAATAGAAAAGGGGTCACAAAGGTTATTCCTTCTCTCGTATTGCTGTAAGATGGCTTCTCATTTTAGGACCTGGGATGTGTTTACAGTTGACTCTTTCTCTGATGGCTGCTTTTTCAGAACCTCACTGAGAATATTCCAGCCCCTTTCTACTCTGCTACTCTCCTTCCTGACTTTTCTTCCATGTGACACAGAGTCTCTCTGTTGGGGTCTTATTGCCCTTTCAGGACCCATTCCGAATGGCCCCAGGAATGCTTTATTGGATGTGGTTTACAGGGTACAATGTTTTCAAATAAACACATGAATCTGTTCCTTTCAGAGCAAACTTATCTTTTCTCCCATTCACCTCCACCCATTTCCCAAGTGTATAAATGTCTATGGATTGATCTGGGGCTGCTACGTTGGTAGTATTTTTAGGTCTCGAAGGCCAAAGAATAAGATTATGAAACCAAGCAACAGTCACTAACTAGCAGAATTGCCTGATTGATTGTCTAGTGAACTGGACCCCTCGTGTATGCCACTTTATATCATCTTGGCCTCACCTCTTTCTCTAGTCACTGCTGTAGTGACCAGGTCCATATAGACTTTGACGAGACTTATATAGTTGTAACGTGACAATGTCTTTTACTTCTTGTTTCCCATCTTGGACTTCTCTGACTCCTTAGAACTGCTGGGCTTTCATGCATGATCTACCAAAAAAGTGCAGGCAAAGGGGTTAATGCCGTGGGGCCATTCTTGGCTACTAGGGAATACACCAGATAGGTAAATGCTTCTTCCTTTTCATGCCAGGTTAGAAATGCTGAAATGTACGTCCATAAAGCCTCCGACAGAACTGAATAATTATTGCCCATGGGATTTCTAACTAAATAACACATCTTTGTATTCACCTTCCCTCCTTCTCCACAGCTTCTCCCATCCTACGATCCTATTCCTAGATCCTATTCCTAGATCCTATTCACTTCCCAAATAAACTACCTGCCTGCAAGTCTTTTTCTCGGGCTTTCTGGGGGACCCTGCCCAAGACACTTATCAATGCTAATGTTTCTCATTTCCGATCTCTTGAAGATTGGTGCAAACCCAGCTATTAAAGATTATAGGTTTATATGAAATAGGCTATGTCTACAAAAGTGAATGCTTGTGTTTTGTTAGCTTCAATTGAATAATTTGACACTAAGCACTAAAGTAACTCATATGTGATTCATGAGTGTGGGTAATTTGGAAGCAAGGACTGTAATAGGTAACTTCTCTGAGAACCATTAGGATTTTAATGACTATTTTGTCAGAGGAAGGCACTTTCTTTTGGGCTAAGGAAGGAGTCGAAAAGGCTTATCATTTATCTGGGATCACAAGTAGCTATACAGCAAAGGGGTGCCTTACAGTTTGCTTTCACTGAAAAGCAAAATAGTCTTAAAATTCAGGTTTCCTAGATTACGGTTTTCCCGATGTCACTTCCACCTGGCTTTGTGCTACATGGGAGAAGCCGTACAAAATGTTTTCCCTTTCTTAACCTCAGAAACTCCCATAGTCCAAAATGTTTAAATCATTAATAAAAACAGTTTAGTACACTTCTTAATATGATAATTGTGTAAAAGAATTTGTAACTTTAAAAACAAAAAGAGTAATGTAGAGGGCAGAGGTAGATGAGGGTAAAAGTGATCAAATATATGGTGATGGAAAGAGAACTGACTCTGGGTGGTGAACACACAATGTGATATATAGATGATGTAACACAGAATTGTACATCTGAAATCTATGTAACTTTGCTAACAATTGTCACCCCAATAAACTTTAATTTAAAAACAACAACAACAACAACAACAAAAACACAGTAAGAAAACATGGGCCAGTAGTTTTATTTGGGCATTCCCCTGCTAATCAGTAAGTATTTTCCAAGTTCACAGTACAAATCAGGCACTGTTAGGTGCTGTGAAAGATTTATAAAAATATATATTTTTAAATATTTGTTTTGACAGTTTGTTGGCTCAAAATTAAAAAAAGAAAAAGACATGTAATGAAAACACCATGAAAATTGCCGCTTCACCTCTGCCCATCCCCAGAGTCCACTATTATTACGTTTCATGTGTATCTTTATGCAGATATTTAATGCAAATACAAGTAAAGCAGGTGGTTGTCTCTCCCCATCCTTGATGTGCAGCTCAATTTACACACATGGTAGCATGTCCTCCTCATAGTTTCGAATCTTGCTTTTTCACATGCTATCGTGGAGATTGTTCCATAGCTCAAGTAACAAATTGACTCCTTCTTTTTCTTCTTTTTTAATGGAGTCAAACTATTTTCTTTTTTGGTATGTGATAGTCTATTTTACCCGTCATCCCTTATGTATACTTAGGTAGTTTCCAATCTTGTTATTACAAACCATATTGCAGTGAATGACCTTATATAGGTCTTTTCACACATAAATAACTATGTCTTTAAGAAAAATTCCTCAAAACGGAGTTGGGTTAAAGAGTATATGCTTCTGTAATTTTGATTGATATTATCAAATTACTCTCCATAGAGGCTGTGCCAATTTTGACTAGCAGCATACAAAAATGCCTATTTCCCCACTGCCTGGCCAAATAGTATTATTAACCTTTTGTATTTTTGCCTTTCTGATAGGTCAAGAATGGTCTATTAGTGTAGTTTTAATTTTCTTTTTTCTTATTACCTTATTCATGTGTTTAAGAGTTATTTGTGTTTCATTTTCCACCAACTGTCTGTGCACATTGTTTGCCTATTTTTCTATTATCAAATAGTAGGTGCTTATTGTTTATTGGTTTGTGATATGAGTTGCAAATATTTATCCCAGCTTGTCATTTTTCTTTTGCCATTACTTATTGTAGTTTTCACTATAAAGATTATTAAAATTTTTGTGTGTGGTTGTAATTTATCAATCTTTTGATTTATAGCTTCTGTGTCATGTTTAAATAGGCCTCTTCTACACCAAGATTATAAAACACTTCTCCCAGCTTTCTTGTAATACTCTCATGCTTTCACTTTTACAATTAAGTCTTTGATTCATTTGGAATTTATCCTGCTGTAAAATATAAGGTATAGCTCTAGTGTTATTTTTTTTCTAGTTGGCTACCCAATGACATTTATTGAATAATCCATCTTTCTTCACTGATTTGAGATGTTGTCTTGCTACCTTTTGTTATGTTAATAATTATGGAGTGCACGCTATGAATCAAATGTTGTTTTAGATACTATGGTACATTTTAAGAGTGTAATATAGTTCCTGCAGCCAGAAATACTATGTAGTTGTAACGACAAAACTAACACTCGTGAAAAAAACAAAAACAAAAACGGAACAACAAAAAAACCTAACACTCATGAAAAAACCAACCAACTAACCAACAGTGAGTTGTATCAGAGAAGGTTTTATGGAAGGGCAGGAATCAGTCCTTCCTTAACATCTGTACGCAGAATTAGAGAATAAAAACACACCAAAGAGATACAGGGAGATAAGAGAAAAGA
This sequence comes from Rhinolophus hipposideros, assembly GCF_964194185.1. Lineage (NCBI taxonomy): Eukaryota > Metazoa > Chordata > Mammalia > Chiroptera > Rhinolophidae > Rhinolophus > Rhinolophus hipposideros. The sequence continues at coordinate 56,344,069 of NC_138049.1, read as the reverse complement.
AGGATCTCGCTTATACTCACTAACCAACACTGATGGTCCTAGTCCAGAGGGAGGCTGAATGTTGATTAGCAAATATTTAATGTGGATATATTTCTGTATGGCAAATGTGTTTTATTTTATTTTATAGAAACACATTTATGCCTTTTAAGGTGACAATTACTGTTATAAGATGCTGTTAATGTCTTAAATTCTTCCTTTTTAATTTAAATGTGGGACTGAAGTTGTTTATAGAAAATGGCTTCAACTCCAATAGGCCTCTTGTTAGTCTATTTGGAGTTATTTGTGTGTATCTGAATTGTTTTCTGTTGTATTTTCTTGTCTGCTTAATATTGAACCCCTATGTATGAAATTAGCCATACTGGGCTGATTATTTTCTCTTTTTTAAATATTCTTTTTCTCTCTGTGTTTCATATTGGATAGTTTCTTTTGCTATATCTTCAAGTACACTAATTTTTTCTTCAATGTTTAATCTGTTATTAATCCCATCCAATGTATTTTTATCTCAAATATAAATTTCATCTATAGAAGTTTGCTTTGGGCCTTTTTTTTTATTATTAGTTTCAGATGTACAAAACAATGTAATAGTTAGACATTTCACCCCTTACAAAGTGATAACCTCCTTCCCCCAATCTATTGTGGACCCTTTTCTAAATATCTTCTATATATCTGCTTAACTCTGAACATATGGAATATAGTTATAATAACTGTTTTAATGTCCTTTTTTGCTAATTCTATGACCTGGGCCAGTGTTTTTCTTTTAAGTTGATTTAACTTTTGACCTCTCATTTTTTTATTTCCCAGATCCTAGAAAACAGAACACTTTTAGATGACCACTATTTACTTCAGAAAAACACTGTCTTGTTAGTTTATAAAAGAGCTGTGATCCAAAGGTATATCTGAATAATGGCCACTACAGTCAGTCTTTTAGGCATTTCAAAATGTGATCAGTAAAAATAAATGACTACTAATAAAATTTTTGTGAAGGCAGCTTTATCATTTTTTAAAAAGCAATTTCTGTTAAAGAATGCACAAATGTATGTTGAACAGAGACAATAAAACGTTCTAGTGGGAAGAGATTATTAAAAATAACCAACATTGTCTCCCTTTTCAAGATGTTCCAGCACAATGGCTCTTTCTCTGTATCTCTCATATTAATATGCCACATTCATCTTTACCTAGAAGGATTTGCACTTGCTGTTTTTATTCCCCTCTCCTTGGAAAGCTTTTTCCAGATATTTGTATGGCTGCCACATTTTTCATCTTTGAAATCTTGGTCCAAATGTCTCCTCAAAGAGGCCTTCCCTGACCACTGTTAGCTAAAATATCATCTCCCCCCACCACTTGCCAAGTTATTTTCTATCCCACATTCGATTGTTATTATCTTCATAGGCTATTTAAGTAAATAAAAAATAATTTCATTTATTTATATATTTATCATCCCTTTCCTCACAGCAGAATATAAGCTCCTTGAAGACAGGCTTTATATTTTTGTTTTTGTTTTACCAAATACATAGTTTTGTCTTACAGAAGTTTTTAAAATATTTTTTGACTAATTGTGACTAAATATTATGTGTACTGTTTTCTCAACATGTGCTCCAATTTGTTCTCCATTTTACTTTCATTTATTTTGGCAAATGATTCCTTTTTCTCTTATTTATAAACTTAGTTTTGTTTTTTTTTTAGGGATTCTCTAAATACAGATTCTGTTGAAACCTAGGTGTTCAATCACACAAATAAAGTCTCAGTCATTAGAGAATTTTTTCCAAATTATGTAACAACAGTGTTTTTCTTCAGTGTTGTATTAATGATGAACTCCCTGTACTAGCCTCTATTGTTTTGAATTTTTGTTTTAAACTTTTATTGTTATTTTTTTCCTGCACATTTTGCTTTGCCAATTAGACCATAAGCCACTTGGGGCAGGGGTCACGTTCAGCCCGTCGGACACCTATAGTGTTGCGCGACTGAGCAGTGTTGAGCTATTCAATAAACAGCTTAGTTGTTTTCATTGCAAATTAAATGAGAAACAAAGAGTAGAAAGTCAAATCAAGAAAATATTGTTAATAATTACATCTCTGTAGCAAACTAGGTAGTAGAAAGATTTTGATATGATTTCTAAAATACAGTTTATATGTTTCATTTTAAAAAAACCTTGCTAAATCAGCTCTCATCATTATTTGAAAGCTATTGCTCCTGTTATCATGGTTATAATGGCATGGTCTTTGTAGTTGGTTGAACTATAGTTCAAAGCCTTCCAGGGTGCCTACAAAAGAAAAAATTGGTGTGAAAAGACACTAGAATTACACTTCTACTAGGAAATCTTTCACTTTGTTTAAGAAAAAAAAGCACACAAATGAATGTTTTAATATCCAAGTTGGGTTATGATCTTAGTGGAGTTAAATGCATAAACAGGTAAACAATACTCTTTCAGGAATATTCAGTAGAATATTGCTCTTTTGCTATAAGTGAAAGAGATGTTATTAGATTACAGTGCTTGTGATATGCTGAATTTATTTGCAGGGTTTATAATATCTCTCATATATTTTATGGAAGAGTTTTAGTATGTGTTTATCAAATTAAAAATTGCCTCTAAGATTGTTCATTCTGTTTTCTAAACTTTATCACTGATTATAGATACAAGGCACTTCTATCATTTATTTTAAAGACTGTTTATTAACTTGTCTTTAGGCTAGCTCAGATTGCATATTGCTAAGAAATTAAGTGATTTGGACAATCAGTAATTTGCATAATTATTGTTTTGGAGATAATTCTGTAGGGAATAGTCTGCTTCTATGAATATTTATAAAGTATCTGATTTATAAGCATAGAAACCATGAGTATAAGGTATTGTTATCTTGTTGTTTGAAAGATAATAAAATATCCACAGAGAATAAATGCAATATCTTTGATATGGCTCAAATGACTTCATCACTCATCATATAATAGAAAAACGAAAGAGAGTAAGGGGAAAATCGCTATTATTTAGATCATTTTCTCATTTTCAGAACACAGTCCCTGAAATATTCAGTATAGTACTTTATGTCTGAGTATGTGTATCCATGTATGATGATGTATATGTAACATGTGTATGTGATAGACATCATATGATGAGATTATATCTCATCTCATAATGATGAGATTAATCTAGATTAAGATTTGGCAAATTTATTGCCTGTAGTTTGAATCTGGCCCACTGCTTACTTTTGTGAGTAAGGTTGTATTAGAACACAACAATGCTCATTCATTTGTATATGAGCATTGTGGCTACTTTCATGCTACAAAACACAGCTGAGCATGGCTTACAAAGCCATGTCCTTTATAGAAATATTTGTGACCCCTGATCTAGATATTAATCCTCTAGACTCAGTTGACCTTCATACTCCACAAACACCATGTTGCTGTATCTTTAAGTCATTCTCTATATGCTTTTCTTTTTAATATATGTGACTGTTGAAGAGAGTCTACAGGTATCAGCGTAAACAAGATCTAAGAAATCTTTTTGTTCTTATGTTCTACCTATATTTATAATCATAAGCATTCAAAATAGAGGTACATAAAACACATTAATACAAAACTTAAAGATACTGTCATTAATGATCTAAATTCTCCCACTGCTTTTTGAATACCCAGGGCCTACCTAATTAATTCTTGGACACTGAAAACAAAAGTTAGCATACTCTTGATTGCATGTACTATGACCTTTCAAAGCCATTCCTATCATAAGAAGAGTAGTTTCCAGGTATCCTTCTCCCTCATTTTACTATTGAAATAAAATGAGGAAAACCAATTACAGTATAACTATAAAAGTATTTTATATCTTGATTTAAAGGCTTCTAGTTTCCATAAAAATAAAGTATTGGATTAAGTGACCTCCAAGATTTTGTTTTTCAATTTTAAAATTTTATGATTTTTTAAAACTAGTATAAGCACTTATCAAACAAAGACAAATTTACTCTCTCTTGTTTTTCTTTTCTTTTTCTTTTTTTTTAATTAAAGTTTATTGGGTGGGGTGGCAATTGTTAGTAAAGTTACATAGATTTCAGGTGTACAATTCTGTAATACATCATTAAATATGCTCTCTTAAAGAGTTAATTTGTTTCATTGTTAGTAATAAAAATAGCTCTTTTTCATAAACTCATTTAATGTAGAGATAAGTCATAAGAAAGTAACTGCAACAGACTAGCTAAATAAGTGGAGATATATACCGTGTTCATAGTTTAGAACTCAATATTGCTAAGATTGAAATTTTTACAAATTTCATAGGTTCAGTAAAATCCCAAATTCCCAATAGGTTTTTTTTGTTTTTTTGTTTTTTTATGGAAATTGGCAAATTGATTCTAAAATTCATATGGAAATGCAAAGAACTTAGAATACCACACTCCATCTTGAAAGGAACAATGTTGAAGAGCTTAATAAACTACTTGATTTTAAGACTTACTATAAAACGGTCTGTCTTGGCATAAGGATAGGGAAATAGATCAATGAACAGAATTGAATGCACGTATGGTCAATTGATTTTGGAGAAAGGCACCAAAGCAACTCAATGAAAGAAAGGAAAGTCAAAAAATATTTTAGAACAATTAGAAAATGAACCATATCTCATCCTATAAAAAAACTAATTCAAGATGTGTCAAGATGTAAATTTCAGAGTTGAACCATAAATCTAGAAAAATAGCAATGGATAATATCATTGTGGCTTTGGAAATTTGAAGATTTTTTTAGCAAGACACATACATATATATACACACACACACCCCAACCACAAAAAGGAAAAAAAAAGATGAATAGAACTGTATAATAATTCTTCTCGTTTCAAAAAGTATTGTTACGAAAATAGAAAGCAAGCTACACACTTGGAGAAAATATTTTCAACGTTTATATCTGTCAAGATATTTGTTCCAGAATATATAAAGAATTCCTACAAGTCAATAATAAAAGCAAACAACTCAATAAAAAAAAATGAAGACTAGAACAAATACTTCAACAAAAAAGAAGAGAAACGAATGTCCAATAAGCATATGAAAAGGTGCTCAACATCACTATGGAAATGCAAATTAAAATCCCAGTAAAATACTATTCCATACCCAGAGAAATTGCTAAAATTAAAAAGATTAACAATAGCAAAAAATGGTGAGACTGTGGGAAACTGGAGCTTTCATATTGTTGGTGAGTGTATTAAATGGTATAACCATTTGGAAACTGGTTGTTTCTTATAAAATTAAACATAGACATAACTTGTTATCCAAAAAATTTATTCCTAGCCATTTATCAAAGAGAAGTACAAAAAAACATGTTTATAGTTGTTTTATTCATAATAAACAACTGAAAATAATTGTTTATTAATAAAACAATAAATTGTGGTATAATCATACAGTGTATTACTACTCAGCAAATTACCGAAGTACAACAATATGGATAAATCTCAAAATTTTATGTTGAATAAAAGAAAAAAAGCAGGCACAAAATACCTCAAGGAACATTTTAATTAAATTAATAAGAAGTTATAACAGGCAAATCTCAAAAACAGGAAGCAAGCTAAATGTCTATCAACTTGTAAACAATAAAGAAAACGTGGTATATGTATAAAATGGAGTACAGAATACTATTCAGAAAAAAAGAGTGAACATCCGATGCACAACGCAATAGGTAACGCATTATGCTGAGTGAAAGAAACTGGATGCAAAAGACGACATATTGTATAGTTTCCATATATGTTAAGTTTCCAAAAAAAAAAAAAAAATCTGTGAGTACAGAAAGCAAATCAGTGATTTCATTGTCGCTTTTTTTTAATGCCGAAAACTTGAAGAGGTTTGCTAGGCACATATAGCTCCTCTCAGTTTATACCCACAGGTATTGTGAATAAGATAAGGTAAAAGTTTTCTTGAGTGTAGAAGGAAAGCTTAGGTTTAATTAAGCAGTGATGGATTAAAAGGCTCATGTTTACACCTAGATATTTGTGTATGTGTGTGTGTGTGTATATATATACATATATATTTTAACCTCACTCATTCTTTATTGAGTGCTCCTATAGGCAGAGCCTGACACAGGGATTCTTGTTTAAGTGCTTAATTGAGGGAGGTCTCTCAGGAGGAGAAGAGTGAAGGATGATGGGTAAAGGATGGGATAACACTAAGCAGAAACGCGTATCAGCTGGGGATTGGCGTCACTCAGATCCCACCATCCCACGCAGAAACTCTGGGGGTAAGAATTGCACTAAAGAGCTGTTCCTGTCTTGAGGTAAGTGGGTGGACTTTTTGCTCATGTTACCAGTTAATCGTTGGCTGAGATTTCAAGGGTGGTGATGTTGAAGGAGGTAACCTCCCTGGTGAGGCAGTTTCCATCCGTGACTCTCCAGGAAATGGCGGCATCTGTGAGCTGTCACCAACCTACAATTACAGCAGGGAGGTAGGAGCATGAGCCTGAGAATGGTCAGGAATAGCATTCACTACAACATAAAATAAATACCTCTGGGGAGTTATTTTATGGAGTAAGCTTAAATGTATCTTCAGTTAAGTGTTTGAAAACTCTTTTTCCCCTATGTTTGGAGAAAGTTATTTTCTGAATCAAAACTCAAGTTTTTTTGTTGTTGTTAACTCATGTATCCTGATTTTAGATTTAGAAATGTGTATCTCTGGTTACGGAATTTATTTTTTTGACACATATAACATATAAATGTAACATACATTTATTGATATATACATGATATATATATATATATATATATATATATATATCAATAAGGATGCTTGCAATTGGGGGCACTTTGGAACATAAAAGGCCTATGATTCATAAGTATCATGTACAGAGTCAAACTGGATTTGATGGATAAAATTTTTCATTTCCTTTACAAATCTCAGTTCCTTTTGTGTCACACAATCATCTATTCAAATTTTCCCTTCCTTTACATTTTTCTGTAATATAAATATCTTGTTTCTATTTACTTTTTTTCTTTCCAGAAATCATTTTTATTCTTCTGCTTACTTTTAAGGATAGGCTAGGGATTTATCAGGAAACTTACTATTATCATCTAGGCTCTTATGGCCATTAATTGTTAATCTCTGTCATCATTTTTCACTTCATTCTTAGAATCAAGCAAATGGGAATATACCTAAGTGTACAGGAAATGCACTGTTTTATTGCTGTCATCATCTGTAGTAATTTCTCTGATACATATCTTCATGAAGATCCAGGGTGGAAGAGCATAGAAAATCTGCTGTTGGCAAGCCAATTGAGCTTTCTGCATGTAGTCTGATTAATTTGGAAAGGTTACCCAAACATCCTCAAATTATTTATACTTAACCTTTATTAAATCTTTCCAAATGCTAAACATGGTTTTATGGTAAAAACCAGAGAAAAGTTTTAAATTGTAGTGAACCAAAAGTGTTGCATATTTTATATTTTTCTGTCTTATCTTGCATTTCTCATATTCCTAGTATTGTGTATCTCGATTTTTTTTTCCCCATTCAAGCCAGATCTTCAACACTTTAAGGCTGCCATTTCGTTTCTGAACTGTAATTCAGAATGCTAATGCATACTGCCCAGAAATCCCTTTATGTTGTAATGGTCCCCACTCTCACCTCAGGACCCTCTCCTTACCTCCAAACACATTGGCTTCATCCAGATGCTAACATTTCCATCCGAAGACTTCGAGTGGGAGCTGCTGCTAAGGTGCTTCCCAAGTGTGCTCTCAGGGATTCAGTGAGTTCAACAGGTCTTTGCTGTGTGCTCCTCTGAAACCTAGTTTTTATCTTGCTTTTGAATTCCCTTGTCCTCGATTACTTCACTACTCCTGAGGCAACCAAACATCTCTTTCTGCAACCTTATTTCCTTCGGAAGCAAGACCCCACCCTGTCTCCACTTTCATTTGGCATTTCTTGTCTGCTTTCAGTCTGGATTTTATGACGCCAACTGTTGGGACCCATTTCTCTTCTATCCTCTCAGACCCGGGGCTCTGCTGGGTCTGAGCTTCCTTCTCTTTGTCACACTTCTTACCTCACCATCAAGAAAAAAAAAATTATAGAACTTTTAAAACCTGAGTTTTAAACTGTTTCTACAGAAGTTCATAATACCTTCAAAAGTTCTAGCAATTGTTTTTATTTACATAATTATGAATTTGGTGTGTGTGTGTGTGTGTGTGTGTGTGTGTTGAATCAGCATACTCTTTTTCTGCTGCTACAACACAAATCAGATTCTCAGAGCTAGTGTTCTAGTCAGAAGACTCAAAATACTTTCTTTGCCTGGAAATATTGCATTTGTCTTTCCCTTTAGTCCAAGAAGATGACACTCCCCTATCTGCTCCTCAAACCCATTCTTACTTTTGCATTTCTTATTGTATTGAACTTTAGACAAACCTACACTCTTAAATCAATGCCACTAATTTTGTCTTTACCCTTTTTTTTTTTTTAATTTTTTTTTTTTTTTTTTTTTTGGTTGTTGAGAGCCCACTGGCCCATGTGGGAATCGAACCGGCAGTCTTCGGAGTTAGGAGCATGGAGCTCTAACCGCCTGTGCCACCGGGCCGGCCCAATGCCACTAATTTTGGTTCCTCAAAATTAGTGGCATTGATTTAAGGCTTAACAACAATTACTCTCCTCTTCTTTTTTAACCTTTTTTTAAATTGTGCTAAGAGTACTTAACAGGAAATCTACCCTCTTAATTTTTTAAGTGTATAATACAGTGTTGTTAACTATAGGTACAGTGTTGCATAGCAGATTTCTAGAGCTTATTCATCTTGCTTGACTGAAGCTTGATGAGCAACTCCTCATTTCCTCCTCACTCCAGCCTCTGGTAACCATCATTACACCCTTTGGTTCTATGGCTTGGACTATTTTAGATTCCTCATATAAATGGAATCATGCAGTATTTGTTTTTCTGTGATTGGCTTATTTTACCTAGCACAGTGTCTTCAAGGTTCATTCATGTTGTTTCGTATTGCTGGATTTTCTTATTTAAGGCTTAATATATGTATTGTATTGTATATATGTATCTATATATATACGTATATATATATATATACGTATATATATATATATATATATACGTATATATATATATATATATGTTTTCTTTTTTTTGTCTATTCATGTTTGCGGACATTTAGGTGGTTTTCACATCTTGGGTATTGTAAATAAAACAAGGTGGAATAATGAATCCAACCCACTAACTTATCAAAAAGGCTGGACTGTATCCCCGAGTATAACCGATTTGAAGCAAATCTTTTCTGGTTCCCATAATGAATTCTTATGTAGGGTCATGATGACCCTACATGATGTAGGGTCACTTATGTGTGTAGCTACTATTTATAGAGCCTGCATTGACTTCAGAACTGAATTACCACTCCCTCTCAGATTCTTCCTATGTAACATGTGCTGTATAAGCCTGGCATCTACCAAGAATTTAGAGTTTAAGAAATACACAGCTCTAGTAGTTTGACATTTTGGAGTAAACTTTGTTCCCAATTATCCATTCACTATGGAATTTTTGTCATACTATAGTATTTCCAGTGGAAGAAAAATTGCTTATGAGCCTAGATGCACAGATTATTTCCTACAGCCTCCTACTTTTGCACAGTTTGCTAAGATGCATGAGCATAGAAGACATTTTTTAAACAAATGTTCTTCTGTACATGCAATTGCTAGTTGAGACGAGATCACAAATTTGTTTAAATTGGTTGCACCATATATAATCCATCAGAGCCACTTTTTGACTTCTAATAGGCAAAGTGACTCTATTTGTCTAGTCCTATTTGCCGATCTGATTTATTGGGTCTTATCAATTTGGGGGGAATACTATGCAAATGGAATCCAAGAGAATAATGTTCTTCTGGTTAGAGATAGTTGACTTAAGCCATCTCTTCTCCATCTTTTTCCTTCGGAAGCCTCTCCAGATCCATTATTCCCAGCATGTTTCATGGAACTGAGACGTGCAAGAGCAATGAATGGATGGAGATAAATAGGTTCTGGTGAGGAGATGATGCAATTAGTTTTCAATATGAACATGTTTCTACAATTCCACTAACTCATTGAAAATACAAGCCTGGAACCTGGCAAAAAAGGTTGGACTAGAAAAAGATTTGCAAGTCATCTGCATAAAATATTTAAAGCCATGGGAGTAGACAGATATCTGTATAGATGAGAAATAGTATATATGTATCTGAAATCAGAATACCCGGGTCTGGTTCTAGCTCTATGCCATTTTAGCTGAAGTTCCCTGGGCAAATGTATCTAACATCTGTGATCTTAGTTTTCTCATTTCTTAAATGGTGTTTGCCTTAGGTTATCTTTAAGTTCCCTCTTAGCTCCAAAATTCTACCTTAAGAAATTGTTAAAGGTGAAAGTGCAGAGATAAACTATACAGAACCTATAGGTATGCAGTGAAATTGAAACTTAAGGCAGATTGCAAAACTGAAAGCAATTTTAAAATGCATATTTGAATGAGATTATTTGTTTCTTGATTAAACATGAACTTTTTCTTTCCCCCTGATGGGTATTAGGACCCAATTTTCATTAAAATTTCCCAATTTCACAAGGAAAAATGCGGTACTGTATGGAAAGTACAGTAACTGAGACTAATGGTTTAACATCAAAAATTAGAATGAAATAAGTGATTTTCAGGGATGATATTTCTATAATAAAATAGCAACTGATTGCAACCTGAATGTGGTATGAGAGAAAGCAAAGTCAATTTGTTGTAAGATTGCGTACCTGTGACTGAAGATGTGGCATAAGAGGAAATGGGAATTAAGGAGTAGTAATCAATGGATGTCTTTATAGGGAGGTCAAAAAACTTTACAGACATCAAATTAATCATTATTATATCTTTAAAACGCAAATAGAAGACCAGGTATTATTTTCAGTTAGAAATTGATGGCCAGTGTTTATGCGGTAGGCACATGGCACATGTAGAGGCAGTCAAGTGTTACGTGATCTGTCATTTCAGGGTCTCCATATGACAACTCACACACTACCCAACTTTCGCGTGTCCTTGGGCAAGTTGCTTATTTAGGCTTCAAAAAAAATGGGAATGATAATGATTACTAGTGGTTGTTTGGATTAACCAATATGTGTAAAGTGCTTCCTATGGTGTCTACCGCATAGTAAATATAGTCAATATAAACAACTACCACCACCACTGGGAAGTGATATTGTAAAAGACACCAATCAGCAAGTCAGACCTGCTGTGTAGTCTTTCAGATTCTAGTTCCGCCCACTCTGCTTCAGGATTGATTTCTCTTCCATTGTTTTAGATAACCCTTCTACCCTCTGAAGAACTCTCCTTCCTTAGCTTATTAATCCATATGCTTTTGATCCTTTAATACATGATTCAGAACATTCTGATCGCCTCTCATTCAGGTCACCCACAGAATCACCTCAGCATACGTAAATTAGTTGCACTCTTTTAATTTGCAATAATTTACATATTTATTTCAAAACCCTATTTTATTCCATTTGTATAGCATGCATCGTCAGTACTTTTGAAAGTTTCTTGATGTCAGGGACTATATCTTCTATTTCTATTGCATCTCCCTAGGGTATTTCATAATGCTCAGAAACATTTATTAAGCACACAGTGATGCTTCATGAATGTTATTGACTGACAAGACTTTCATGCAGTTGAGATAGCAGCAAAACATCTGAGAGATTTCTAGGAGACAGGGAGAGAAACAGAGGCCAGAGGAGTACAGATTTGAGTTTAATCCTTGTAATAAGAGTAGTTTCACCAGGCAAAAGAAGTCCTAGTTTATCTTAAACCTTTCATGCATGTAAGAATTTTTAAGCATTTTTGATGTGGTTTTTTTTTTTTGGTATACTCTCACGAAATTTGTATGCCTTTCTCTCCAAGAAAGATGACCCTAATTGAAAGGTGAAAGAACACCATCATTTATATAATGGCAGTACATTTTCTTTCTAATATGCTCCAGTTATGGGAAGCTCTAAGTTTGTCCCTGTTAGCTAACCATGCCATGTACTGTGATTTAAAAAAAAAAAATTCATTTTGCCATTTTCATCTTGTGACATATCATCATCAAAATTTCAATAGTGTATATGTGACTCACATATAAAAATATAAAATAAATCATACAGTCTTTGAAAAACACTAAATATGTATATTAAATTACAAATATAGTTTGGTATATATCTTAGTATAATACAAAAAGCATTCTGTGTTACAAATGTATATTAAAAGACCTAATTTGTCCCTTTTTAAGTTTTCTTGAAGTAGTGCTATACATGCCAGAGGATGAGAGAGGATTATATAAGCAACACAGACAGGGTGTACATTCTTACAAGGAAACACTATGGTGCATAATTGATTTAGTAATTCTCTACCATAAAACGTAGTCAAATGGCCTTCACTTCAGACAACTTAAACTGGATGTAAGTCAGGTGTAATCACAAAATAAAAATATCAGTGTTCTGTATAGCATTATCGTAATACATACATGTGTTTAGTATGTGTGTGTATTATATACAAATGTTTATAATGGATTCTGATTAAAATGTATTGTGGAAATGAAGAAAAACCTTTAAGATAGTAATCTTTTTTAAAGGAACTTCAAGAGAGGAAAAAATGAGACCAGTATGACAAACCCTGAAATTTACATAACATGTTTTTTTACAGTAATTGTCATTGATATTAATACTGCCACGCATGGAATACAGTTTGCAAAAGAGAACAAGAGCACGGAATAGCAGCAAAATAACATATTCCTGGATATAAGCTCATATATGGTATATAAAATAAATTTGGTTGTCTCTACTAAGCGTAGCAGGAATTCAGTATCAATTAATTATATTTAAGGGGCTAATATGTAATTAAGGTTAATGGTCCTTGGGTCTCAGTCCTTTCAATTATTTTAGTAGTGAGTGCCTTTCAGTTCAGGTGCTATTGTTAATATGGGATATTAAGGTAGCAATTCGATAACCATAGTTAAAATAAATGAGGGTTTATTTGCCTCAGAGTGATTGGAGTGACTTCTTCCATTTGTTTTCACCTTGCTGCTCTCAAGTATCATTACTTTCTATTCCTTGTCCAGATGAATAAGGCACCAGGTCTAATATCAAGAGTAATTTCTGTAGTTCCCTTTCATAGCTCATTTTGAAGGAATTGTGTATTGGATTGTTTGTGAGCCTGAAACAAGCCATTGAAATGCAAATATAGCTCCTTTAGTTGGAATATCTTTGTGATTTGCTAAGATCATTTTTGCATCATTTTAGAAGATGTTAGAACAGTCTTTCAAATTTTTGTGCTGTAGTGCTGTGAGCCAAATTTAGTGTTTTATAGAAAAAACCAAGGTAGGCTTACTTTTTCCTTTTATATACTTAACTTGATATGAGAAAGAAAATTAGTGTCTCTTTTCCCCTATTCATTGGCATGTTACCTATAATTCTATCCAAGTCATGGCCAGTAACTAACACAAGGCTGTGTAAATGAAAAGAAAAATTGTAAAAATGCTGATAAAGGTTTATTTTTGTTGATTCTATTTTCTAATGTTCCAACATCTGGAATTTGGCAAATGCATAGTAGTTTCACTAGGCAAGTTGATGTGAAAGAAAAAATAAAAATGAAGAAAAGTTTTGCTTAAATATCTGAAGGCTACCCTGATGATATCTGGTGTTTGAGATGGCTGTGATTTAGAATTGTTCTGTGTTTTCTTCAAAGTAAAAGAAAATGAAGGAAATGCTTTGAAATTCTATCCAATATATTGTTACGAGATACCTCTTGACAGTCACATTAAAACATACACACATGCACACATACATGCACACACACACACGACTCTCCCTAAAACTGTTGCAATTATGAATGGGTGGCCACATGGGAAAAACATGAGAATCAAAATATATAGGCTGGATATATCTATATACAATTTACCATTATAATATAAAACTCAATTTACAACATTTATTGTTCTACCCCACTAATTCTCACAAGTGATTTTTTAAGCTGCAATCCTATAGATTCTGACTTAATTTGTCTAAGGTTGGACTTGGGAATGGATAATTGTTTTTCACTCTCTTGGGAGATTCTGGTGTGAATACAAGGTTAAGAATGACTGCTTTCTACCACCATCCCTGAGAGAAAAGCAAAAACTTTAGGATGGATTGGCCCATAGTTGAACTCCTGGCTCTGCCTGGTTCTGCCAGTGGTTATGTGTTGTTGAACAGGTTATTCTCAGAACGCGTCCTCATCAAGGACATGGAAAATGTAAATCCACTGTATTTCCATGAGAACTGCATTTGGTAATAGTTATAAAACCTTGGTAAAGCTCATAAATACTATTCTTTTCTATCTGTAGTACATTTCTTGGTTTCTCATGAACCCAGGTATGAGGTCACTTTGTGTTATAATATTAAGGTAAAATTAGCATCACCTCCCCCAATATTTTATCTAGTACATTTTTTCAGCAATTTGGAGAATTCTTTGGGGATGACGTTAATGTATGTAATTATTTCTGGCTCTTATTTCCTGCTTCAGTCTATGCCTCACATTTCACTTCTTGCTTCTGACTTGATTTCTACTTTGCAATGTGCTACTGGACAAGGTCTCTCCTGTGGGATGCAGAGGCCTGTGATAAGACCAGCCTTCTGCTGATGGACTGAATCTCCGTGAATTGATACATTCTTTTTCATTTAACCTAGACTTTTAGGTCCTCGCCGCCAGGTTTAGCAAAGAGGAGCGCTCAGTTTTTAAAAGAGGATTAGATAAACTGCAGCAAAGAGATGGGCAGTTAGGAAGTGCCATCTCCTTGTAGCCTAAATGTTGCCCTCTTCTTAGGTAGAGGTTAAACCTATGCCTACTGGAACTTTGGACTTTGTGTATGCTGCAGTATCAGCAGTGGAGGGCAAGGTAACAAAAATTCAGGATGGTGGAGCATGTTTGCTACATTTTGAAGCCTTCGATGACGTCTACAAAATAGAGATAAGCTAAGGTTGAAACTAGCCTTACTGACAGCAGAGAAGAAGAAAACATGGCTTTTTTAAGGAAAGCTCTTTCTGTTTGGGGCTTGTAATTTAAAAGGACTGAAAGACTGATCCCCTGGAGCCAGCAAGTGTAAAAAAAGCTAAATGGTCAGCCCCCAGCCAAGGTGCCAAGGTGCCCAGGTTAGTACTAATGGAGGCATGGAGGTAGCATCATAGCAGAAGGTAAGCTTGGAACCCAAGAAAAGCATGAGTGGCCCTTCCTGGACAAATGAGACAGTCACCGCCATTGTGAGAATGAAACCTGTGGATGGGGCAGATTCCTAGAGCACCCCTTTGTATCCTAACAATGCATATTCTCTGAAGCAGAGGACAAGATGGGAGTAGGAAACTGAGGGCTAAGAGAATGGGCTGAGCACCAGAGATCTATTGTGAATAAACTACATTTTCTGTTCATAAACTTTGTGTTAGTAGATCTCTGGGTATGGTTACTAGCTCATGGGACTGACCAGTAACATATAACCTGCTCCTATATTTTTTAGGCAGTTAATTGTTTTGCCCAAGAAACACCAAGCTTGGTCGACAGTAGCTTATGACTGCTTGGACCATAAGCCTATTTTCAGGTCATCAACTTGTACCAAGGGAGAGTGGGCTGCTTAAGAGGTGTAGCCCCCAGAAGGGCAAGCACTCCTCTAGATTATCTAGAGACTACGGCAGCTACTTTGCTGCCCACATTGGGAGCAATCTGAGATGAAGTCAACCCTAAGAAGCAAGACCGGAAAAAATAAAAAAAAGAAAGCAAGGCCAGGAAATGAGTACATCACTTAAGCCTCAAATCAGGGGCTGCCTGAGGCCAGCCTTCTTTGGATTTTGTTGATAAAGGAGCCAATAAATTCTCACTGTGTTCTGAGTTTTGTTTTTACATTTGCAACGTAAAGAATCATCTGATACACTTGGATATGCCCCTTGTCTATTAGAGCTCTCCAGAGAAGTGGAAGCAATAGGATACATATCTATAGATACTTATCTATAGAGATAATCTGTCTGTCTGTCTGTCTGTTTATCTATGAATGATTTATTATAAGGTCTTAGCTCACAGCAGTATGGAGGCTGAGAATTCCATGATCTGTTTTCTCCAAGCTGGAGACTAAGGAAAGCTGATAGTATACTTAGAAGACTTGAGAACTAGGAGTGCTGAGGCGACGAGATTTATGACTCAAAGGGGGTGGAGGAGATAGAGTCACAAATCCAACCTTCCTCCGCATTTTTGTTCTATTTAGGTCATCAATGGATTGGATGATCCCCACCCACATTGGTGAGGGCAATCTGCTTTACTCAGTCTACCAATTTAAACACTAATCTTTTCTAGAAACACCCTCACACACACACCCAGAAGTAATGTTTGATCAGTTGTCTTGTACCACATGGCCCAGTCAAGTTGACTCATAAAATTAGCCATCACATCTTACAGATGACTTTATAATGTTAATTGACTTTCTAGGAGCTTGAGTTTCTTCTACCCTACTATGAGAACAATATCTATTGTGAGCCTTGGGAATAATGTATAGAAAGCATAGTGCCTGGTATATGATGGGTGCTTAATCAATGTTAATTTTATGTCTTTATAGGTGTAGAGATTTACCCCCTGTGATGTATCATGTAGTCAGCAACTTTGTTGGGCATTGATGAGGGAGGGATTTCTATCTAAGAGTTATGGGTGTAGCCAAATATATGACACTCGGTTGTGGACAGATGTAGTTGACAGCAATTTAATAGTGTTGGGGGAAGAGGGCACCACATGCTTCCCAAGGCCACATGGGATTGCACTTGGGAACACAGTGAACAAGCAGGGACTGAAGGAAGCAGATATTATAGTACCAACAGTGTAGTATAATTCCTGTTTCCTGCAGGATGATGTGATTGGCTTGTTTGAATAATTCCATGGGCTGGCAAGGAACTGGAGCCTATTTCTTAGGCACAGGAGGTTACTGTGTCTGGTCCCCATCATAAAGATGTTTGTTTGGCTAGGGGACCTTATCTGCTTCAACAGAATAGGGAGAGGAACTTGCGTTTGGCCATGTGAGACCCGCTCAGTCTTACCCAGATGTCAAGGCAGTAAAATAATAGTAATTTTAGGCCTTACACCACTTGGGGGCAGAGGAAAAAGCACTTGGCTTTGGTTAGAATTTCTACCTGTCATGTGGCCTGTAAAATTGAGGATATGCCAGTTCTGTCTCTCTTAAGGATCTTCATGAAGATCATCAGTTATACTATGTCTAAGAACACATCAGATGGTTCTTTTTTGGTTGCGTTGACAGATATTAGAAATTGAATATTTGGCTCAAGACACCATGGACAAGTTCACATTGGGGCTTCAGAAGTTGGAGAGTAAGGTAATGAGTCTCAAAATTAAAAGTGCTTAAGAGTAACTGTTGGTGCTTGTAAAACACACACACACACACACACACACATACACACACACAGACACATATGAAACATACGTTTCTAATCTATGTCTTCAGAGAAGTTCCAAAGTTTTTGTGGTTTAAGGGGGATGTTGATTTAGAGTCCTAAATCAACATTTAGGAATGTAACAAAATCCCAGATCATTCTGATGCAATCAATGGTTCTTCAACCAAACAGTGCCAACATTGGTTTACTACCCATGTTCTTAAACTTAACCATGCATCAGAATCCTTTGAGGGCTGTTAAAACACACGTTGGGCTCCAATGTTTCTGATTTGTTAGGTCTGGGTGGGACCCCCAAATTCGCATTTCCAACAGGTTTCTATGTGCTGCTGCTAAGTCAAGGACCGTACTTTGAGAACTTTGTTTATCCTAGTAATTTTCAACTGTGTAGGATTTTTGTACCCCCATGGGACATTTGCCAGTGGCTGGGGTTACTACTAGTTGTCACACCTGGAGGAGTCTTCTGACATGTCATTGTCAGGATACTGCTGAACATTCTGCACTGCACAGGGGGCATCATTCCTTTCTTGTAACAAAGAATTATCAGACCCCAAATGTCCATAGTGCTGAGGTTGAGAACCACCAACTTAATGGCACTTTCACGGATGAGAGGTATGAAGGGAGGGTGACATTGTCCCTCGTGGTAGCAGGTGTATGTGGTTCATGTACATAGACACTGTGGGGAGTTGGCTTTACCTGAAAAGAGCAGCCAAGGTGGATTCACCAAAGGCATTTTATAAAAGAAATAGCTTCACACTCTTAATGAGCCACTCATTTCCTACCTTGCTCTCTACCCTGGAGAGCTAGTATGAATCAAATGATCCTTTGAAATCAATGGGAACTGTACTTGGGATGGGAAAAGGGATAAAAAGAAACAGCTATGTTCATTCTGAATTAGCCAAGGTGGTTCAATCCTTTTGATTAAATGGCAAGTGAAAGGAAGTAGATGAAAGGATGCAATTGATTGGGCACCAGAAAAAATGATACGAATGGATGACTCTGAAGGAAAATACAAGTAATGACAGGCAAAACTTATGTGGATTAGCTAATTTAAAAAATCCTTTTTGTAAGGCTTTGCACAGATATTTAGACACTTTTAGTCAATAATCTGACACTGCCTATGGTAAACTGAAATAAGTAGTTTTCTAATTTTCCACTGTATCCACAGCAATCAAATAATTGTAATAACTGGCAAAATATTAATGGCTAGAAATCTGACTGGTGAGATTTTCTCAGAGGTTGGAGAAAATATTAAATTGCTTAAAGTTATAGATGTGGCAAGGAAAGTAAATGCATTTTTAAAATAATGCTGTGTAAAACAGGCCACATTTTACTGAGGCTCTTTTAAATCACTGATGATGGAGCTGAGCACAGCTAAATAACATCTTCATGAAGCCTGGAATATGCTCCGCATCTAACAGAAAGCAAACACTGAATAGCCTAAGATTTAATGATAGACCAGCCACATGCAAACATTTCCTAAACAGCCTCCTACTATCTTTTAAAATGCAAAATTGTCAGAATATACCTTGATGTACATTCCCCTACTTCCCATCACTCATTAGAAAGGGTAGAGTGATGGAATTCTTCTTGGAAAGGAAGGCAGAAAGCAAGAAGGACCAATTCTCAGCCAGGAACTCTACTTTGTTCTTTATTTTATCTTTTACTTTTCCTATGCTCACCCATGCCAATCCCAGTTACATATCATTAGTAAATGACCAAAAATATCTTTAGAAATTTTAGATATGATGAATATTTATGTATGTAAATATATTGTCATCATTGCCATCATTAATGCCTTTATAATTCATACCATCTCTACTGTGAGTTTTGTTTTTCACATCTGTAACATGTTCTAAAAATATTTTCTCTCCTTGGAATGCTTTTGTCAAATAAGTGTGTTAAGAAACTCGAGTATGTAAATAACATCTAATCAGCTGCTCTGATTGAATCCTCCTCATTAGAACTAAGACCTCATCCTTGGTCCTCATGGTGGCTCCTGGAGTATTGTGAAGGCTTTAAGATTACACAAAGCACAGTTTAACAATCAATAGTCTAAATTTTCAGATACCCGCTAAAGTGTCAAGCTTAACAAACATAGACACTTATTATCTCCAGAAAGAATTTAAGTGAAGTATGATCAAGACCTTATTTCTATTTTAAATTAAGGTAAAAGGAAATACCAGGAAATTTGACTCAGAGCTTCTTGTAACAAAATAGAGGGGAAAAAGGAAGGCAATAGGGAGGTTACCTTGCTTTCTTTGTCTAATAAATGTCTAAAAATGATTGATGTATTACTTGGATCTTTTTAGTAAGATTATTTACCATTATAACAGATATCTTCAAGTATGATTTGGTAAAATATGGAGCTCTCCTAGACACATGGCATTTTCTTTTATTCTCCACCAATGCTGAGTGTATACAACTGAATCTTAAATTTCAGAAACACAGGAAGCATTTGTGGGAGAATTAGGTAAATCTAAAAACGTTACTTTCTCATCACCTAGCTTGACTTACAGAATTAAGATCCATATGTTCCTTAAACCGAGGTCATTTACAAATGTTAATCATCTTAATCTTCAAATATAAGCAAGATTGAGTTCGCTGCAGTAAGTGTGTGCAGGTGCTCTGTATTGTGGTTTAAATAAAGATGCTGTGTTTTATCTACACAGTGTCCTGGAGAAAGGGCTGGCATGCCATCATGAGATTAAGGGAAACTGACCTGCCTGAATGGAGGATGGGCACATGTGCACAGTGATGTACAAAAGGGATTCCAACAATTGGGGGCCATGTTTTCTCTTTAAAGAAAAAAAAATCAAATCCAGCTTTTAGTAGGTGTGAATGCCTAGACAATTACTCAGTTGAGACAGCACCTTCCAGAGATCAACATAGACACAGTTGTGACCTGGAAAATTTTAGGTATTTGTTGTGACTTAGTCGATAACTTTGATTTTAACTAAAGTTAAGACTTACTACATATAACTTCTGATTTTGAATGTTACTGTCTTTATGTGTCTTTCAGGATATGTTTATATACAAAAATGGTGGAGAGTATTGACCTTGGGGAAAAATAACTTAATGGGTCCATCTGAAAGTTATAAAATTTCTAGAATATTTTATTGTTTTGTATAGTTGATATTTGGTTATCTATTATTTCTCAGTTCTCCCTATTTTTATTTATTTTAAAACCATTTTTCTTTTTAATGTAGTGATTTTGTTTGGTATAGAAAAATTAAAACTTAAATAAGTAGAAAAGAAGAAAATAAAAAAAATATCTCCAATGTCACTATTTAATAAAAATCACCATTGACATTTTGGTTTTAATCTTTCTTCCCATTCTTTTTTTCCTATGAAGATATTTTTGTTTGCATGTATAAAATGGATTGGTATAAATACCATTATGTAGGAAAATGTCTTTCCATGTCATTAGATATTTACCTATAATATTACTTTCAATGCTCTATTATTGAATATTATATATCCATTGTTTGGATATGTGATAATTTATTTAATTTTCTGTTATTGAGAGTTTGGGGTTTTATCCAAATTTTTATTATAAAAGATCTTATAGTAAAAACTACTTTAATTAAATTATTGCACACATCCGGGATAGATTTTTTGTGATTACAAAATAGTACTTTCATCTCATTGTTAAAATACTATTTATTTTTATTGTAATATAAAAATAAAGCATGCCCTTATAGAAAATTACAGACAATCATGAGAAGGAAGTAAAAGTCAGCTATAATTTTAACAGCTAGAGTAAAATGTTAATATTTTGGTACATGCTCCTTCCTATATGTTTTTTCCTCTAATTATATAGTAACACATGTTAATCATTGAAAACATGATTGTAGAGAAATTTATGAAGATGATAAAATCTTGTTCATTATCTGAATTCCCCGAAGTAAATACTATTATTATATTATAGATTCCATATAGTCTTTTCTTCTATATATACTTACTTATTAAAGATCATGTTGAATAGATATATTTGTGTTATGATTTCATTATTTACTATTATAGTAAAATAATTGCTCTATGTTATTAAGAACTCTAATATTTAATGCTGCTTAATAGTCTATTTTGCAGTAGTATTTCCTATCACTTGGTCTTACTATTTGGCAGCTAGGTTATATTATTACATATATACATATTATTAACACTGCTGCTTTATATACATTAATGCAGTTTTTAATGCATATCAGATGATTTCCATAATGTTGATTCTTCCAAGTGGAATTAGGATCAAATGTTATGAATTTTATTTCAGCTGTTTCTTATATGCCTGGTTAATTCATGCTGTTATTTCAAGTGAGCATCATGAAGATGGGTGTTCCTCTTATTTTCTTAGGAAGTGTAAGTGTAATTTTCAACTTTAGTAAAAGTATTTCTGTAGAAACGAAAGAGAACCATGAGCAAATATAACTGTATTCATGTGTGTAGGTATTTATTTACCCCCTTTTTTTAGCCTGAGAATTCTCATTTATTTTCTTCAAATATCTTTGAATTAGCCAATCTATACTTAATGATTTTTAAGTGATTGCTATGTTATTCACCCATCAGATATGTTGTTTTTTTTTAACTCCCATGCACTAGACAGAATCCTGGAACCTGGGTTTATTCTGCCTTTTTGCTTCCTATAATGTTTAATTCCATGGAAAACTGAATGATTGTGGAGATCAAAGTAGATTAATTAATTCATTTAATGGCTATCGCATACCTTTGCCATATGGGGGGGTGAGTGCTGATAGTACAGAGATGAAGAAGACATGATTCCTGTCCTTAGGAGCTCACAGCCTAGTGAAGGTCCGGGGGAGAACACATGATTGTAATCTGGAGTGGGAGATGCAGGAGAGAAGTGTGCTTGTTGTGCAGGGAAGCAAGGAGCAAAAAGTGACCCCCCTTCAGATGGAGGTGGTCAGGGTAGCCTTCACACAGGAGGCACTTTGGCTTGTTCCTGAAGGATGTATGAATTGCCTAATGTGAGAGGATACAAGGCAGGGGGATACTTGCTTCCTTAGCCTCAAAATAAAGGGAAAATATCAATGATGCACAGCAGGTAAGGCTATGGCCTTCGCCTTGGTGAAGTCAATAAAAGCCTTGTGGGTCAATTAGACATAGTGATTTTATGAAATTGAACTTGATTAACATAAGCTACTTTTGTGTTAACTTAATTAGTAGCTATTTGTGTGTTTAACAATACAATAGACTAAATTTTTTGCAGTGATATTTTTATGTTTGTAAAATACATACATGCTCATTGAAAAATTATGAAAATATAGAAAAAAGAGGAAAATAAATATCAGCTAGGCATAAATGCTGTTAATGTTTTTATGTACATGTTTAAAAAAATATTTTTAAACAGCAACCATCCTTTAAAAAAATGGGATCTGGTTATGCATATGGCTTTTTACCTGTTTCTTCTCATATAATATATCATGAAAACTTTCCAAATAAATTTAACATTTAAAATAAATATATAATTATTATATGGATAGGCCACATGTTTTTTAAAAAACAAATTCACTTCTACTACTACATTGGAGGTTGTTTCCCTTTTTTTTCTATTAAAAATAATGCTATGATAAATAGTCTTACAGTCAGCTTTATTCACTTCTTTATTTCCTTAGGAGGGAGTACTGGATTAAAGTGTATGTACATTAAAAATGTTGTCTAATGGCCTCCTGAGAGTTTGTATCATTGTATTTATATTTCCACTGAGAAATGTATGAAAATATAACCAACTCTTACTCTGACATAAATTGTTTTTCTTGTACAGGTAACATTACTCTGCTCAACATAAAACTATCACTACTAATATGCTTTAATTATACTTGTGATTAAATTATAAATAAATTGAGAAGAGATCAATATCTCTGTGCTTCTGAGATCACCCTTCAAAAATATTAAATGAAAGTGTAATAGGCAAAATTGAATGTAGATAAATTTGACATAGTATAATTTTTATATACTTATGGAATATTTTCTCTAAAGAATTGATAGAAATTTGTAAGTCTGATGTTAAGTCTTAGTTTTGATACTAAGAAGCTTCAGGTTTTCATGTGTTTCATTTTTGAATAATAATATCATCCTCAGGTTTTTGTGCCCTTAAACTAATGTTCTTTGTCCCCAAAGAAGTTCACAGAATAAGTTTTGCTAATTCAAGTAACTTTCCCTTCTGTCAGAGTAAATTGCTACTTATTTCAGTGTCCTGAATTAATCCATAGTAACCTAAAAGAATTAAGACAGTTTCTCAAAGTGTGCAACTCACTACTGGAGTGTTTCAACTATAAACAAAACAAAACAAATCTGTAGGTTTATTCGTGCTTTCATTGTTATTCAATATCCAAAGTTAAAAAGATAACCATTAACTCTCAAAGATTTAATAGCAACTCAATTTCCTATAATAATATATAGATTGATTCTTTATAATTATGATGCATCAACAGCTTAGCCATCTAGAATTCTTGGTGAATGAGCCGTTTTAGATAGCCATTTTCTGATGTAATTTTTACCCCTAAGAATTAAAAATATTACCTTTTGCACATCCTTACCTTATTTAAGCAAGCCTTAGATAATTATTATATACTATACTGTTTTATTTCCCCCATTACCTACTGAATTTTATTTTTGCTCATGCTAATTGATTCCACATTGCCCTGCTGAAAACTCTGATCCTGTTTTATATTTTTCAGTCTTGCCAGGCTATATGTCACATTTTTCTGTGAGTGTACTACTTCTTTATTTCTAATTTGCTGGTGCTAACTTGCCATAAATAACCACACTAGTTAAGACTGCACAAAGCAAAAGTAGATGGGAACTGGAAAAGGGAACGACAGCTTCTTCTTGAGTAAAGAACAAGCATTTTCCTTTATATATGCACTGACCAGTTCAGGACTCTATTTTTCTAATTTCTGACAATCTAAGTTTTGAATAGGTAGGCTATTTTTCTTACTGAAAATGCCTCTTTTAACCAAAACTAAATGTAAAGCAAAAGTGAGTTTTAAGGAAACTATAGAAAAATCTGTCATGAATTTTCCCACACTATGATCACATTAAGGTAAAACTTCACCTTAAGTTACATCAACTGTAGTCTCTGTGAGGAAATTTCTCTTTTTTTCTGTGGTCGTCCATTTATCAACTGACCTCTGCCTGTGAGTTTCTGTAAGTTTCTGAGCATCAGCTCTTCTTTTCATCTCACTTTACTCTTCTCTCAATTCTGCTTTGATTTTTCTTTTAGCAAAAATTGGTGCACATTCCATGGCCTTAACTCATGTTTGGCAATATGCGTAGTAGAGAAAAAGAACTAATCGTGTTGTAATTCAGCAAGAATAGGTATACCATGTATTTAAGGAATATCTGGCCAGCATTACTAGATTAAATTGGAGTCAAAGTTCTTATTTGAGTTTGACTGCCTTCTATAGTCCAATATTCACTGAAATCCTCCTTTGTCTAAAAGCAAGTTAGAACTGGCTGGGAAATGCACTTAGAGATGAGGAAAAAATGCTTAGAGCAATCACTGATCATGGACATAAAATTTTTAAAAAGTTAGAAAGCATGTCTAATTATATGGTATAAAAAATAAGTTAAAATGAGTCTGATCTCCTAACCAATAATTGATATTGATTTCTTTTTGTTACCTAATTTAGGGAACATGATTATAAAATAAATCAAAAGAAACAATAGCTTTAGGAAGCATTAGAAGGACATTCAGGTATTGTGCATGACATTGAAGCACCTGAACCCTGAGCCACCCCTTTATTTAATTTAAAGACAATGTGGGTAAAGGACAGTAGACTATTTTCATATATATAAGTTGTTTGTTATTAGAAAATTCCTGACAAATTTGTTTCCAATTTTTGTTAAGAACAAAAATAAATCACACACTATCCATTATTCTGGAATCTTTTTGGACTGGGACTGTAAGATCAGGGTCTCTAAAAAAACCCCTCATGATTCTATTTTTAAAAGACCAACAAAAAAGAATGGAAAGATATGAATATTTTCTCATTTAAATGATACATAAAGAGAAAGATTGTATTCAACTCTGGATTAAAGATGTTAGTCATTTTCTTCCCATCAACAGTGCTGTCGATGGGAACACTGACCTCGGGCTTTCTCCTTCCCATTATCTGCAGATACGTCACTTTTCCATCTGCAAGAAGTGCTTAACATATTATATGAAACTATGACAAAGGTTTTTCAGTTACTATTAAAAAATATTGCATAAATATTCACGTGGTTTTGGAGAATTCTTGCATTTCAGTTTTATTGCAATTTGTAAAAACTACAACATGGATGCTTATTTATTTGAAAGTATAATATAATGTGAGAAGATGTAAATCCTTTTATTGTGAGGAAGACTGATGGTCATATTTTCATCATTCTTCTTACCATTCTCTTCCATGAATGTCTTTGACAAAGTGTATGGTATGTAAGAATAAGTTATGCATTGTGCAAGTATTGATTTTGTAAGTATGGTAAAACCACGATCATTGTTTAGAAATATTTTATGCAGTAATCGTTTTGAATAATTATGAGACACTTTACACAAAAACGGTCAGCAATCAGATTATACATCTGCAAAGTGTTTTGAAATATATCAAAAACTGTAGAATTAATTATTACAATGCAAAAATGAATTCTAAATCCTCAAATTATAGCCTATTGAGAAGACATAGCAGTAAATCAGGTAAAGCATCCTTACAAAGCATGTGTTTCTGTAAAAAGACACATTGAATTGGGTTACTGGTAGCAAAGCTTAGTGGTGGAAAGAACGTAATCCAAAGCCAGACTGTGAGGCCTTATGCCAGTTACTTTTCTGGTCCATACCTTAGTTTCCTCATCTGTAAAATGGGGATTAATAATAATACTTGCCCCATAGAGTTGTTGAGAAGATTGGATGTTAGTCCATGTAAAGTGCTTAAAACAAGCCTTGCCCAGGCAAATTCCACAAAAGTGCTAGCTGCCATGTTTATGTAGGTGAGTGATTGCAACAATACCCATGGAATGCCTGAATTCCATGGGTATTGCTGGGCACTCTTGAATACAACTTCAAATCCTCACAATAACCCTTGAAGGAAAATATTATGCATATATTATAGATGAAATTGAAGTCCAGAGACTAATTTGACAAGGTCACATTGCCAGCATTTGTCAGAGCCATTGATTTAAACTCTGATCTGTTTGGGTCGAAAGCCTGACCTCTTTCTGCTAAACCATGTGGTATTCATACTTTTTACATTATAAAATTATTTGAGAATTAGAGGACACTTTTCAAATGCACAGAATATATTGAATATTAAAATATCTAAATCATTTACAGTTGAAAATATTCAGAGAAATCAGTAATCCTATGAATATTTGTGTTTTTCTACGATAATTTTTAATAAATATCTGTTAATGTACAAACTATTACAAAGAAAATTTTCGTAGCTACCTAATATACTTGAATATATTCACTAAAAAACAAACAAGCAACTATTTCACTGCTATTGTTTTACAGTTTAATCAGACCAGGAGCCAATTTTCCCTGCCTTTTTTCTTTGCTGGTAACTACTTTTCACTGAAGGAAGTTTATAATCATTCAGTATTAATCAGAATGCTATAAACAAAACACAACATAGGGAGATTAATCAACTTTCTATGAAACATCAGTTTGTCATATTGACATATTGAAGTTCTGACTTCACCAGAAATTATCTTTTTCCAAAATAAATAACTTTATAATAAAAGTAAACATTCTAAGACATCCTCTTAGAGAAAATTCAAATGCTTTAAATCTCAACTCAGAGTAGCAGCAGCCTTTAATATTCTGATTTAGATCTTTCCATGTATCTTTCTGTTCTTAAATTGTATACACACAGACATATAGAATTTTTGTACAAATAAAATCATAGTATATATTATATCTTGCAGTTTTTTTATATCAGCACATATAAATAAACCATATTGCTTTTATTTATTGAATAGTATTTTTCTAGTTTTCATTATAAAAAATGCTCTGATGAACATCATACAGAATTGTTACAAGTTAATATTGCACTTGATTTGAATTCAGCAACCTTCTGTCCTTTCTGTATGTAACTCATACATTTACATTTCCTGGGCAAAAGTATCCGTTACTACAGCAAATTACCGTAGGAAAGAAGTCCTTTTAATTCAAATTTGGGGCTCCTTTTTCTCCAAATCATCTGCTTTCTTATGAAACAAATTGAAGCTCTGCCTGTTACTTCCTCTTTTGTGATTCACAGTCTGTCTTTCACCGGCATAATTATTGTGTGGAACTCCCCCAAGTGAAATCAGGTTTGTAATAGGGATGGAGTCCCTCTGTAAGATTGGAAGCACATATTGGGACTGCCTGGTATTATGGAGAGAGATAGAGGTAAAGGATGAAGGAGTGGTGTGTACCCGTAATAGAGCCATAAATTTAGAGATGGAAGAGTTCCCAGATATCCTGAAACCGCTCAATTTTATAATAACGAAATGCAGGTCAAGAAAGACTGACTTGCTAAAAAACACCCAAGTGGCTTGTGATAGAGACGGGTGAGGACGGATGCCCTGGTTTCTGATCATTCTACAACTACTCATTCTGCTCCCGACACCATGTCCAATTTTTGGTACTTTTCAGCCATTCTTCAGAAGAACTCAGTTACACAACAGGAATAAAAGCAGAACAGAAATAAAGTCTTCAGAGTAAGGGTCAAGTTGCGAATTTAATTGTGTTAATGGAAACAATAGATAACAACAGTTTTTGTGTGTTGAATTAGAATTTTGAAATGCTTCTTGCAGGCTGCTACCATTTGGCAGTCATTTATCAAACGAATGAAAATTAAGCGTAGTTTCTGATAGTAAACATTTTAGTTTAGTAAAGAGAAAATAAGACTATTTTATTATGTTATCGCATATAATGTCAGTAAGTCAACACAATAGAATAATGGATACCCCGTTAATTTGAGTAAATAGTATTTCTGATCTGATGATATGGGCAGGTCATTATACGTATGTACACGAATTGTTATTCAAGTTTGTGTTATAAAATAGGTAAATAAATTCCAATCCCTAGAAAAAAAATTATGTCATCACAAAATATCAAGAATGTATGTCATCAAGACCAAGATTATTAAATTAAGAAATATTTGTGGGCGTACATGGTTTAATATGTGTGGGGTTTGTGGAAAGAAATATACAAGGTAGCTAATGTAATGAGTAATGAAATTCAACCATTACATAGAATATTAGAGCTGTTTAATAGCTGAATGTTTAATGTGCCAATAGTAAATATGTCAGTCATTTTTATTTCAAAGTGGAAATATCAATTCTGAAGTTAGAATATTAATGACCATTATACTCCACTTTTTAAAAAATTTGATACAACTTATTCAGCTTCACTGTGTCAGTGATTTTAGTTATCTGTTGCTGCATAAACAAAACACCCTAAAACGTAGTGACTTAAAACAACAATGTCTTATTGTTTCTTGTGATTTCTGTGGATTGACTCTGCTCGACTGAGTAGCTTTCTGCCTCACATGATTTCTGCTGGGCCTGGAACATCTAAATTGGTTTCTTCACAGACATGTCTGGCATCTTTGCAGGTATGGCTGGACCAGCGGGGGAGGGGGGAGGGCGCATCTCTCTCTACATGTTATATACCCCACTTTTTAAAGATACATTTCTACTTTGAGCTCTTTAGATACCTTGTGCAATGTTTATGAACATTTAAAAATTCAAACTGTTCTTACTACATTCAAGATAAAGGTCTTTGAGATTTAGTTCCTATGCAAGCAATTAGACACTATGAACAGTAAAACATGGATTCTTACTCTAACCTTTGGAATCTCTTTGTAACATTTATTAAAATACATAGGAATATCATTATGATGCTATTTCCCATAGAACAAAATTCTATCTAAGGCTCTCATCTTTACTGAATGTTGTATTACAGGCTTTAGATACTGAATCATCTCATTATACAGGGCTTTACTTAAGGCAAGATGACATTACAGACTCCAAGAATAGTTCTGTAGCAGAGTTACAGTAATAGATACTCCCGTGCATATATTAATGAATTATATACACGTATACATATATATGCATTTATTAACAAGGATGCCATGACCGTTTTGTGGGTTGTTCAGATCATTCTGTTAAGGCACTGAAAGTTATCAGTTAAATCATGGCCATGGACTATTCTTATTCCAGACTGCTGGGTGGGAATGAATTGGCACATGTTTATTCCTTCCACTGGTAAACTTTAAATTTACACCCACTGTTTTCCAGAAACTATGTTAAGAATAGGTGGATGACTTTTACTGGAAAATGTGTGCGTGTGTATCTTAGTAACAATTTTCCAAAGGTATAGCCTTTGAACAGTTATAATGAAGAAAGCTGAGCTACATATATTTTTGTTCCAAACTTTTGACCAGGCTGCTGCTGACAAATCTGTACGAGTATGTTTATAAAGCCGATGAGTGACTAAAAACCTTTTGGGTTGAACATTCATTCCTTTATGAATTTCTGAAATACCTTTATTAGTGCAAAAATTTAAATTTATATGTCGCCCAATTGATCTTTTTCTTCATGATTTTCTCTGTTGCCTTTAAGCAGAGAAAGGCCATTTCCTTAGAGAGTTTAGATAGCTATCATATGCATTATCTTCTAAAGTTTTAATAGTTTGACTTTACGTTTAACTCTTTAATCATCTGGAATATGTTTTGAATTGGGTAATGACACATCCCTGGTAATGTTATAAAGAAAAAGGATTCATGTACAGTATCTAGAACAGAGCACTGTGTCAAGCTCATATCTGGTGTACAGTGCATTTTTTGGATTCACCCTTCTTTCCTGCAGCAACCAGGGCAGGAAAGGGCCTGGTTTCTGATGGTAAGACATTCATCAAAAAGTCAAGAGGAGAAGGAAACGAAAACCAATGACTATAATATACTAATAACATAACTCTGTCTGGAGGGTCAAGAAGACAGAAACTTTCAAACGAGGCAATCCTTATGATGCTTCCCTGAGAGATAAGTTTATAAAATGAATGAGAGGGAAATGATTTTCCAAAAAAAGGAAAGTATCTGAGACAGTCTGGTGTGTTCATGGACTTCTAAGGAGCATAGCAGAGTGCCAACATAGATAGATGACAGGAGGTAGAGGATGGGAAGAAGACGCAGGACAGATAAAGAAAGCAATGGCAAGCCATATTGAGGGTTTGGGTCACTCACTACTACTCCTTTATGGGTTTGTGTGCTAGTAACTTGGTTCATTCGCAGTTTTTGATTTTTTATATCTGCTATGAGTTTTAGAGTATGTATAAAACTTCTCTCATGCAGTTTTGTATCTGAAAAGTAAATAGTCCACAATACTGCAGATTATTCCCAAATCAATTGAATATCTAATTTCTGGGGATGCTCAGATCACGTGGGTTGGAAAAATTTGCCTGAATTTTCCCATTGATATTTTCATTTAGGTATGGGTCGGTTTCCTGAATTATTTGGAGAGGCTTTTGTAGTACAGTCACGGAATAGTAAACGTGGCTTTGGAACATAGGGCTATGCTGTAAAATTACCTTTGCTCTGAGACAGAAAAGCTATAATGAATTATACCAAGATCTTTTTGCTTCTTCACAGATTTCGTAAACATATTTGGTACTATTAGTGTTTATTAAGCAAGACTTGGCCAATCCTAAAGTTTGTTAAAATCCTATAGCTAATCTCCCAAGGTATTGCTTTCTCAGAGTACTTGGTACCTCATGTAATGTGTTCCCATTCACACATGGAATGAGGCAATCTTCACCCTTAATATGTATCTACTATAAATAAAGAGTATATTTATATATACATAGCCTCTGAAGATTGTCTATTATACATTTGCATTAAGATAATATGACTCTGTTCCAGTTGAATCTCGCTTGAGAATGAAGCTGGAGACTCCTTCTTTCTTGTTAATATCTACATGGATTGGTTTCCTTGGGCTCTGAGGATCTCCTTAGAAATATAACTCTGTCTGGCATTCAGGTAGGCAAAACTGATACACTTGAGTTAGGATGGGGGAATATGGGAGAGGTCAGATGTTAAGGATGGACTGCAGGGTGCTTTAGAGAGAAGACAAGCTATCAGAAGAAGGATTGGGAGAAGGAGTTGCACTGCAGCACAGTGATGGCAGGGTGGTATGGGTAACTGCCTGAGAACTGGGGCAAAAGTTCTGCCCATTCATGTGCCAAGGAAGGGAATATACTGGGTAGAGTGATTCTGGAAACTGATGGCAGAGATGATGTGTTAAGATACCAGAGTGTGGCCTGGAGGTGGATTACTGGAGTGGCTGCGGTGGAACCCCAGGTTTTTGTGAATGGTGGTCTTCAATAACCAATGGCAAGGGAGCTGCAAAATGAGCTTGCCTTATTCATGACAAAGTTGTTGGGGACTGATCGTATTAGGGACTCTTAAATCATTGAGAACTGAGATGAGAGGTATATTAAAGGTGTGATAACTGGAGGTGTGTATTAGTGTTATCTAGTTTGTAACCCTGTGCTGATGAGGCCTTGGAATATTTGAGTTACATACTAACTTGACCACTAACTTGACAAAAGTCAGTTGTAGTTGCAGAGTGATGACTAGGCTTGACGTTAGCCAAACTGGATAAATCAGACAAGATTTACTTATCTAAAGAAGTGCTTCCCAACTATCTTTACATCCTAGAATGCGTAGGTAATGATGTATTTGTTTGGTACCCAGGGGTAAAATGGAGGTGTTTTGGAAGGGCAAATAACTGGGGATTGGTAAAAAAATAATAACAATAAAAAAATGTTTTCTTTATGTTATATAATATGATAGGAGAAATAAATAAATACAAAATATTAGGAATGGCAAAAAAATGAATATATGTAAAACTTTCAAATAAATCTTTTCAAAATTTTAATGAACTTGACTTGCTTTAGTGAACACATGATTTCTGATCAAGAAATTTTAATGCTAATATCTTCAATAATTGAGTTATATAACAGATAAGAAACTTTGTTTTAAAACTCTTATTTACCAAAAGCTTCAACAATTAAAATGAATATTTAAAGACTCCTATAGTTCTTCTTTTTCTTTTAATGTTAAATGTAATGGTAAAATTTCTTGTGGTGAATTCAAATGAATTTCAATTCCTATTGTGCTTTTTTTAAGTCAAATATTTCAAATTAACCATTAAGTTCTAACTGCAGAATATACATGTATTTGTACTCTGTAGCTAGCTTGAATGCCCCTAGGTGGGCACAACTAGACAAAAGTATTGGATATACAGGAAGACAGAGATTAGGGGACAGGTTTGGAGTTGCATCAGCCAGGACTTCCCCCACCTCTTCTCTGCACGTTGAACATGTCTCTGGGCTGTAGTCCTTCACTTCTTGAGTGTGAACTCTTCCATCAACTCCATAGTGCAAGAAAAGTGGTGATGTGGTCTGCCCCAGGATCCTAAAACAGGTGTCCAGGTAATGGATCACTTTCCTGGGGACGCTCATAATGTTATAGACAAGCAGTAGGTATAGTATCCTGTCACTTCTTGTGCTCCCCATCTGTGGATACTACAGGACGAGTCTGATCCTAACTTCTGACTCTTCTCTAAGGAGTCCTGGAAAATGCTTATTGAGGTCAAAGCCATCCATCGGGGTAACTCCAGCCCTAAGCCCTGAGTAGGTCAACATTTCCACATATGCCTGTAAACCACTGGATACACACCAATGCGCTACAGTTCACCAGTTCGGAAACTCTGGTATAAGTCTTATAGAGGAGAGGAATACAGAAGGAATATCAGCAAAAATCTCCAGTGACAGTGGAGGTATTTCTGGGTCTTCCCGGAATATTTCACATAATGGCAGATGATAGGTGTAAGTTAATAAGGGTCAGTTCATAACATCTGCAAGCTCAAATGCTTCCCTTCTGGCCCATCCTTAATTATAAGAGGTTAAAACATTCCAAAATACAACTTTGCTGGGATACGTGCTAGATATCTTTGCATATGGGCCAGAGCACATCATGAATCTCCAAGATAAGAGTGCATAATATACACTGCACAGTGTACTTGGTCCTGAAGATACTTCTTGCACATTACTCTCATCCTCCCAACAGGACTCAGGTTGGGCCAAAAACATTTTGTTCTGTGGAATTTGAGCGAGTGGCAGTTACCAAGGATTCTGGAATTCCTTCTAATCTGTCCTGAGATCAGCCAAAAAGCCAACCGTGCAACATATGTACAATTTTGGGGAAAATTTAAAAATATAACTGGCTAGCAAAAAAAACTTAATTGTGGGTGGTATTTCATAGAATTTTCTAGGCTCTGAAATTGAAACTATTTTCCCTCTTTTGTGCACACAATGCAAAGAGGGGAAAATGTTCAACTATGATGATTGAGATGTCTTTTTTCTTAATATTTAGACACATAGATTTAATGTAGCTTGATTTTTAATATGAAGACAATATCAAGAAGAGATTTTAAAAAAAGGTTAAATGAAAAAAAGAAGAAGAGATTAGAAGCAGAAGATTATGTTAAATTCTCACTAGTCTTTCCATGGGAATGGTTACTCACAGGACATTGGGGAACCTTATTTCCTAGGGAGACTTAAAAAAGTGGTTTGTCAAATGTCTTATGTTGGTGTCCTGAATACGAAGGCAGGCAGGTGCTTCTAGCAACTGTGAAGTTTTAACGTCACTGGTCTACGGCTTATGCCGTAGAGCCAAGGCACATTCTGCTTCCTCACTCCTCTGAACTTTGTGGGTTAATTAAAAACTGTCATTATCACTGTTTCAGAGGCTGACATGCTATAAAAAAGAACTTTAGCAATGGATTAATTGAAAGGCAGAGAGCTAACTTAAGAAATCTGAAGAGGGAATGTACTTCCTGGACTACTAAGACTGTATAGAATCAATTCACATGTAACAAGCGTAATCGGGCCCAGAGATGTCTGTCAGGCTCTGTCTTGGAAGAGTTGAGGTCCATGCTCTTCAGACCGGCTTCTTATTCTGCTTCTCACCTCTGACACTGGGGTTATGAGAGAATCACTAAGAGCATCTGACTTCTGTAACTACAACGTGGAACTACGTAGAGTCCCCAAAGCATCTCCCTGACATCCTTTCCCAGCCCTTCTCCCTTACCTCAATAGTAGTTCAATCCTGAGAATATTCTGGGTCTTTGCTCTTCACTGGCAAGTGGTATTTATTTTTGACTCTTCTTTCATGTTCCCAGGATCTTAGAGCCAGTTCTGACTGCTTGGTGGAGGAAGATTCTAATTCTCATCTTTTCTCATTCACACTCAGGCTAAATGATTTCTGTTTTTGTTGACTTGAGGTTGTACACATGGTAATCATGCCCTTAGTCATATAATTAATGTAAATCCATGTTGCCACATGTCAAAATTCTGTTTTAAATGTTTCTGACACTTTTAGGAACTTACAAAAAGAAGTATTCTATTACACACATTTGTCTTTGAAATAAAAATTCCTAACCACCACAAGAAACTTTTTAATGAATTCAATGTGAAGAGCTTCTCGTGGTTCTACGTAGTTCCAGCTCAAATGTTCTTTTTTCCTTTGTGAAGTCTTTTTTAACTCTGCAGATAAAGAGAATTGTCCTCTCCACTGTGCTCCAAATCTACCCTTTTGTATATATTTTGATTATAATATTTGTCATACTAAACTGCAGTTATTTGTTTATATACTTTGTTCTCTCATTAGACTGCACTCCTAATGTGTGGTATCTTACTTTCCTTTGTATTTATTCCTAGAATCTAGCACCCAGAGAAGAATAAGGGTTGTATGGATAGAAGAAAGAATGAATGACCAATCTGTAGTGAACCCAAATCTAAAGGTTCTAGTTACTTAGGTAACACGTTATGGAACCTAAAATATTGCTTTATTGATATATCAATACATATGCCACATTGAGGCTTTTATTTTGTTTATGTACATCTATATGCAAAGGAAGATATTTGATGCCATCTGTTGTTTTTTAAAAAAACCAATCTTCTAATTGAAATATTGCCATTCTCACAATATTCTATTCTGTTAGTGATATTAGATTTAGGACATTTAATGATTCTCTGATATGCGAATTTATGCTGGAATATACTGTCATCATTGTACTTAAATAGGAGATAATGCAAGATTTAGAATTTGAGATTTTTATATATTATAATTCTAATATCAAGTATATTAAAAGTTAATTATTAATATCTGCCATTTTGTAATTTGGTAAAAGTTTCTTAAGGAGATGCTGAAAAAAATAACTTTGGGAAACCTGTTTTTTTAAAAAAATTATGCTTTATTAGGGTGACAATGCTTAGAAAAGTTACATAGGTTTCAGGTATACAATTCTGTAGTACATCATATGTATATTACATTGTATGTTCACCACCCAGAGTCAGTTCTCCTTCCAGCACCATATACTTGACCTCTTTTACCCTCATCTACCACCCTCCTCCCCCCTTACCCTCTGGTAACCACTAAAGTATTGTCTGTGTCTATGAGTTTTTGTTTCTTTGTTTGTTTTGTTCCTTTGTTGTTTTCATTGTTACATTCCACATATCAGTGAAATATATTTTTCGACTTTTTCTGTCCAGTCTATTTTTAAAAATTTATTCTGAATTCTTTCTGAAAAACTAAATCATAAGTTATAATACTTTTTAATAATTTTAAGGAATTATTGAGAATCTAGTATCCCCCACCACTCTTCAAAAAATAATAGTTTTGGGCCGGCCCGGTGGCTCAGGTGGTTAGAGCTCCGTGTTCCTAACTCTGAAGGCTGTCAGTTTGATTCCCACATGGGCCAGTGGACTCTCAACCACAAGGTTGCCAGTTCAATTCCTCGAGTCCCGCAGGGATGGTGGGCTGCGCCCCCTGCAAGTAAGATTGAACACCGCACTCTGAGCTGAGCTGCCTCCTGGATGGCTCAGTTGGTTAGAGCATGGGCTCTCAACCACAAGGTTGCCGGTTCGACTCCCACAAGGGATGGTGGGCAGTGCCCCTTGCAACTAGTAATGGCAACTGGACCTGGAGCTGAGCTGAGCCCTCCACAACAAAGACTGAAAGGACAACAACTTGAAGCTGAACAGCACCTTCCACAACTAAGATTGAAAGGACAACTTGACTTGGAAAAATGTCCTGGAAGTACACACTGTTCCCCAATAAAGTCCTGTTCCCTTTCCCCAATAAAATCTTTAAAAAATAAATAAATAAATAAATAAATAAATAAATAAATAAATAAATAAATAGTTTTTTTTCCTTTCTCCTACTCTGGTATTTGCTTATAAATAAAATCTCTAACAGATTTCTAGATGGCTTTATGAGAGAATTGCCAAATAAGAGGGGATCAATCACACATCGTTCTTATGATGTAGGCTGAAGCCTTGTATTTCTTTCGGCAAAAATATGATTCCTAAAAGAGCTCATGCTTCCTTTTTCTTAACATTATCTGTTTAAAAATATGACTTTATTTTATGTTTGGTTAGGGTAGTAGTTAGCCAAATTATATATTCAGATTGAAGATTATAGGATAAAACCAAAATCATCTCAAATATATGCCAGACAATAGATGACAAAAGAATTAATCTTGATCTTCCAAGTGTTTTCAGGGAAGAGGTTAAAAAATAAGGTGTCTAGATTGTGCTATAGAATGATAATGACCTACTATTGATGAATCTTGTCATTTCATAACCTCAAATCTGGGTTCTTTCTGGAAAATTATTTTTTTATTTTAAAAAAATATTCAAATTAAATTATTATGGTAGAATCTGGAATCTACTCATGATGACTTATTCCTAGGCTCTATACGGTAATACAGAGCTCTGGGCCTATATGCTCTTAGGTTCATGTTAGCTGAAAAAAAGCATGTGCCTCTCTTTCAGTTGTCATTGCAAAAATCCACAGACTAGGTCTCATTGGCTCTGATAAAGTCATGTATTATTTCTGAGCCAAACCCATCAAGACCAGGGAAATGAGCTACTTGGATTAGTCAGACTTATATGCCTCATTTCTAGAACTGGTAGTAGAT
Source organism: Rhinolophus hipposideros (assembly GCF_964194185.1). Lineage (NCBI taxonomy): Eukaryota > Metazoa > Chordata > Mammalia > Chiroptera > Rhinolophidae > Rhinolophus > Rhinolophus hipposideros. The sequence goes on along the minus strand of NC_138049.1, from coordinate 56,306,654 downwards.
TCACTTGTACAAGAAGCACATAGGTTCAGAGTAGGGGTATACATGGTAATTCATAGAAAGATTAGAATTATAGACTTTTCTGGGATGACCAGAGGGGCAATAGACATTGGATAGAAAATACAATGAAGTTCTACTACAAAGAGATTATAATCATTGTTGCAAAGATAGTACATAAAATCACAAATATAAAACAATTATTGTAGTCCATGAAATACTCAATGTGAAATGTGTAGAAAATACACTATAGGCCTATGATATATGCATTAAGAAAGTTTCCGGATAGAATTAAACTTTAAATGGGAACTCTTAATGAGTACTGGGTAGCTACAACATGGAGATCTTGTGCTAAGTGCTTTCATCACTTAGTTTTTTTACTTTTGAAAATAATATACAGTAAGTATATTATTTCCCTTTATAGATGACAAGCAGAAGACCAGAGAAGTTAGCCAATTTAATAATAAAGTGGTTGGTATTTATTAGTGCTTTCTATATGTTAGAAACTGTGATAAGGGCTTTATTTGGATCGATTATCTATCTATCTATCTATCTATCTATCTATCTATCTATCTATCTATCTATCTATCTATCTATCATCTATCATCATTATCGCCATGATCATAACACTTATTTTAAAGGAGAATTAGGGGGTTTAAATAACTTAGCCAGGGTGACACACATGGTAAGTAGTAGATGAACCCAGAGAAGCTGAGTCGTGAGTCAATGGGATCAACCCATATACTAAACTGCTCTTTTGAGTGACTTACCCAAGTTACATAGCCAGTAAAAAATGGAGCTGGAATTCCTATCCCTGACTTGTCTAACTGCCAAAGCTATGTTTATTTCCTCTTTATCTTTGTTGCTGGTAAAATTTAGAAAGGAATTAAACAAGTGATAGAGTATTTAAATTAAAGTGTTAGAGTTGTAATGATTAAACTAATGTTCCCAAAATAAGTAATCCTCAAAAGAGGTCTTACAGTTGGAAAAGAAGTTATATCTATTGTTAAGTGTTCTGGCTGCTATTTGCTACCATGTCCCATTTTGGTAACCAGGATTTTCCCTTTCTTCCCTTCCTTTCCACATATTTGTACTAGACCCTCTACAATTCTAGACAATTCTCCCTCAGATTTCTGCCAGAGTTTGGCACTGCTGTTTCCTCTAATTCAGCTTTCTCTTTCCCAATCCTTTAATCTTGAGTTCTTTATACATTCTTGGAAAACCACTAGCTAATCCAATGAATCAATATACGACAGAGGATTAATGGAAGATCTGCCTGCTAGAAGGCAAATATTTTCCTTTTGGTCTTCTTCATCATCATCTGTCCAAGGTAAATTATTCTAATGGTGAGAATTTCAAACATGGTAGGAGAAAAACATCCTATGGAATAGGGTCTCACTTGGTGAAGCCATCATTCCAAACACATAAGATTTCACAGGGGCAATCTCGACTCCCTCTCTGGATTTTAAAATAATAAATCTGAATATTACAAGTAAGTCTGCTTTGCTTCTATCCAAGTCATGATACAAAAATATCTTGAGAATTTTAGAAAGCGAAAGGATCTGTACCTAAAAGGTAGCTTTTCCTTTTAATGCTGTTATCTCAGAAAATACTGTTTGATATGCCTAAATTATTCAAATTTAATTGTGTTACAATTCTTTGAAAATTGCCAATTCATGTATAGTTTATCATAGCTTTGAATAACTAGAAGATAATAACTTATTGCTGGACCATGTTTTCTTGCAAATAAAAATACTGATATTTTAATTTTATCATTTTATTGTTTTTGTTTGGTGAGTCTTTCTCTGAGTAGATATAGCAAAGCAAGTTTAGATGGGACTAAGCCAATTTATAAGATATAGTTCCTAACGTAAAATCTTTACAATCTAGTTGAAGATATGACACACACACAAAAATCATAATAGAAAAGAACCATAACATTTCAATAGATACAGTTTAGATATAAAGGGACCATCAAAATCTTTAACCCATTGTTTTTCACTGCGTTCTTCAGAGCCTTCTGAGAGAGTGCTTTCAGAGTAGGGTTTAGGGAGGGAAGAGAGAATGGAACCAGCCCTCAGAGCACAACCCTTCTCCTTATACTTTAGCCTCAGGAGCTCTATCTTGACCTATTTTATATAAAGTTTAGTTTGAACAAAGAATTGCAGGATTAAAATAATGCCAGACTCACTGATCCAGTATAATTCCTATTGTTTTATAGATGAGGTAGTTGCCTGAAGCCAAGATAGGTTACAGGATGGTTCTACTTTGAAAAATTTGGAGTTAGGGGAGGGATTGAAACTGGTTCTGTTAATGTCTTAGTATTGCTGTAGTGAATGCCCATGTTTTTATATCAGACATAAAATGCTTTATATAAATTCCACTTTGGTTTTAACATGTTTTACATAAATGTGATTGATATTAAAATGTAGCATACTCTTCTCACACCTAAAAAAATGGGCATTTAATTTCTCACTTTCCTGGTTTCTTATGTATAAGTAATTTTTATATAATTGGAATCATACTGTACATATATTTGTGTGTGTGTGTGTTTGCTTTTCAGACCTGTTTTATGCTAGTTTTTGATGTCACAAGCTTCATATTTATAAACTTATTGTACAATGTACTATTGAGTTGATATAGCATACTTTATTTAATCATTTGGGTATTTTTGGACATTGAAGATATCTTCAGTTTCTTTGCAATTTTGTTGCACACATATGCCTTTCCTCTCTTTTGGAATATTTTTCAGAATACGGTGTTAGAGTGGTATTAATCTATCAAAAAATATGTAACATTTTTTGTGATCCTTGCTACATTGCTTTCTGAAAGTGTTGTGTAAGTATCACTTTACCACAGCTTCTCACCTATACGTATTATTAGTAGTTTGAAATTCTGTTTGTTTTTTTAGGTGGTGCCACATTGCTGTTTTGTTTTTTGTTTTGTTAGTGAAGATTACTTTTTTATCGTTATACCTGTGTGCAAATTACCATCCTTTGAGTGGATTCTTGGTTTATATCTTTTTCTCTTTTATTTTGTGGTTAAGTCATAAATATTTGTATATTTACAAATATATCATTTTGCTAAAATTATGTTCATAGTTACCTTCTAATATTTTTAACTAGGGACTTTCACATGTTAACTCAATTTATCACTATCATTGATGCTTTTGACTAGGCTTTGAAAATTAGCATTGAAATGTTTAGTTTTGCTTGTTAGAAACTGTGTTATTTGATGAAAATAATAGCATACTTTTAATAAAAGAATTAGTTGTGTTATCTAATAAATACAGAAGATTAATTTTTGGCTAGATAATTTGGATAAATAGCAAAATTTGTAAAACTCTTTTGAACTCTGCCTTGCCACTTCTCATACAAAATATATATATATGTTCACTAGTAGTTTTATCCTGTATTACTGGCAAATTTCCTCTTTTTAAACCAATTCAGATGATTGACAAAATTGACAAATCTAATTTTACACTTTTACCATTTATAATTCTAGTTCTCAAACTGTCAGAATCAATGAAAACTCCTTATTGCACTGTCCCCGCAACAAAGAACAATTTACCTAAACAAAATAGAAAAAGCAGAAAATAGTGCTATGCAAATAATCTTTAAGTCACATATTTGAGTTGGTAAAGTTCAGAAGGATTCCTTTTAATTTGGGAAGGAATATTCTTATTTGAAAAACAATGAAAGCATAAATAAGCAAGCATTATCCTCTTCCTCTTTTCTTCTCTTAACCCTATAGACAAAAAAGAGGATGCTTTAAAAATTTGACACTCATGCATATATTCCCCTTGGCATTTCAGAGCTTCCAGAAATACCACATCCACCTGAAGGATGTTTAAAACCATATTTGCTTGCTACTGCAACTGGTACAGTGAACTAATTTTTCTGAGGTGATTGGCCCCTAACCTGAATTTCTCTTCAGCTGCCTCCATCAAATGGAGTTAGAGTCTTTTCCATTGCTGTGAGGTTAATAGCATTTTCAGATTCTAATCTACTCTCTGGAAAATTGTCTTTTTAAAAAATTAATCAATAATACTCATTTTTACATCAGTATGTCAAACAAGGCAGAGTCTACCACACCAGGCATTTCTGCCACTAACTGTCCTATCCAGTAGATATTCCTATACGACAAAAGTCAATAAACTCGCCATGCTTGCAGCGTCGCCATTTGTTCATGCTTTTAATTCACTCATGTATTAAAGCCAGCCTGGAAGAATCACTGAGCAAAGATATTACATTCCCCTGAAGCAAATATTTTGAGGAAAAAGGCTTAAATACATTTTCACGTCTGTATCCTGATTTATTCTCCTTAGGGATACTGGACAAATGCTCTCTGAAGACAACTTATATGTGGTGCCACAAAATAAATAACCAATTAATGTGAAGTGACCTGGAGGCCACATCAAAGCAGATCTATTTAAATAAGAAATGAGGAGGAGTTGTTTTGAGGACTGAATTAGATAGTCATATAAAAATCACAAAGTCCAATGTTGGACACATAACAAAAACTAGATATTAATATATGGGCATTATTATTAATTATTGCTGCTTCTATATATCAAAAAACAATTATAAATTATAATTGGGATTCTGGATAGGGCAACATTAAGCATAACTGTTTTCATCGTTGGTCCCACCACACTAATATTGAGTGTTATAATAGTAATGTGATTGCAAACCTGGAATAGGATTATTTCTTTTGGCAGAGAGAACCAAGATGTCCAGAAATAGACCAAGCTATTAATACAATTACTCATGGAAGAGATTCTTCATTAAACTCATTATGCAATAGCACTTTTAGTTCAAGTAAATTGTTGTTGAACCCCTACTATGGGTCAGGAACTTTTTTATAGGGGTACAAAATATAACTTATACTTCCTGTCTTTAAGGTCCTGTAGTGGAATATGGGAGACAGGCATGTAAGTTAATTATTTTCCAGTGTGGTAAATAAAATATATCATGTGGGATACAGAAGAGGACAAAATTATTACTGTCAACAAGATCAGGAAAGGCTGCCTGGAAGAGTATCCAAGTTGGACCACAAGTTAGGAAGCATGTTTGTAATAGAGAGTATAGCTGTGCAAAAGCTTCAAGGCCAGAAAAAATATGGTCCTTGAGGGAAATTTAGGATGGCTGGAGTGGTAATTGTGAGATGGACATGAGTGAGGAGAGATGAAGCTAGACTACTAAATAGAGGCCAGATTTTGAAAGGGTTTATAACTGTATGGAATTTAAACATCATTTCAAGGTCAATGTGGACCCATTGAAGGGTTTGAAGCAGGAGATAGACCTGATTGATTATGCTTAAATTTTACAAAGAAGACTCTAATTCTTACATGTGAAGAAGGGATGTACAGGGGTAAGAATGAAAGCAGGAATTTGTAGTTCTTTACTTTATTCACTGCTATGGAAACTTAGAAAGCCAAAGTGATGAGAATTCCTACTTGTGAGGAGATTAATTGATCAATGATTTGTGGTAATAGCAATCAATTTTTTTCTCATCTTTGAAGGATTACTATTGAGTACTCTCTTAGTAAGCCAACTTCATGTTTCATTTTTATTTTCTGATTTCAGGAGGGGTGTTAGGAGACCACTAAATGTCTGGGACAAAGATAATAAGGTCTTAGGTCCAGTTCGGGCAGAAGGTTGAGGAGAGAGACTAAAGATAGAGGCTTACCTGGCAAGAGGGATATGGATGTGGGAACAAGAAATGGGGAGGAAAATGACATAGAGCGGAAATGGGTTAATGACGTCAAATGTCCTGAGAACAAAAACTCAAATTATCAACTCATACATACATACAGACATATATTCCATTATTATAGGACTTTGTTGTGATAATATAAAAAATAGTAAATATGAATGCCATTGAAGTGTATAGATATTAATTTGTAAATACATATCACATAAGTGAAGCATTCAAAGACATAAGAATGAGTGGATAACTTATAAAGGAAACCTCTCAGTAAAGAAAAATCAGGTCACTTGCGGTTTGCCTTACTCAAAATCAAAAGTATTTATTAAAATGAGGTATTTGTATTTGCCTAATATCCCATTTTCTTGTTCTATTTAATATATTAAAATTCAGGCAATAGAAGGTATGATGTAGTAATTTTCTTGCCACCCTCTGACTTCCTGTTATTCACTCTCAATATATAAAAATGTTAAATTTCTTTGTTCAGTTAAAAGCTGAGGCTTGTTGCTAAAGTGTGTGAGTTGTAAATCTGTTAATTAGTAAATAATTGTCCCTATATTTAAATTAAAAAGTTTCTGATGGACAGATCCAATGTAGTAAATAAAAGTAAACTCTTTACATATAAAAAATAGAAGAATGGCCCCTTTTGACTGGGAGAAAAAGGGACTGTTACAGAAAAGGAGGTCTACTTCTTGGGCCATAAATGCTTTTTGTAGGGTTTTGGTGTTTGTGTTATCTGAAAGCAGGTTTCAGGTCTATGAGGTGAACAGCATTAGTGGAACCATTAGAGAGGTGGGGCCCACTGTATTTGCTTTGAGACCTGTTTTTTTAAACTGGGAGAATGTGGAGAGATGACTAACCCAGCAAGGGGGAGATTATTTGATTGGAGGTTAAAGAGCCCAGGGTGAAACACAGTGCATTCCTATTTGAGGGTCTATTGGGTTAGACTGAGCTTTAATTGGATAGCTAATATGTAGTGAGACAGGATATCACTTAAGTATCATAGGATTCTCGTTTATTTAATAAAATTTAAAGTATGCTTAATATTTGTTCAAATAAAAATATTACATTTTGAATTAATTTTCCAAAAGAAATTCTGGTCAAAATACTAACAATGCATACTTTGAAATCTATAAAGCAGTGGTGCAAAGAATCAGCGATCTAACATGATACCTGGAAAAGAAATTCATAGGTTCATTGAATGAATGAATGACTGCTTAGCTACAGGCAAACTGAGGTGTTCTTGCTGCTAGGACTACAGCGCTGAGCACTACTGCCATCTAGTGGCGATCTACCTGGAGTGCATAGGTAATTAAAATGGCAATAAAAAAAGGCCCTTCTGGAAGGAAATTACATGTACTTTGAATTCTTATAGAGTGACCTCTTGCCTACATTAAATTATACCTTCAACGTTATTGAACTTACTGAAGGAAATAGCCCTATAAAACCCAGTTCTGAATTTTCTATGAAAATGTGCTTGAAGATTTTGTTTATGACATTCATGAGTCAACGTACGTAGCTTAAATGAAGCTATAGTCTTTTATTTAAGAAAATTGTGCCTGGAAATGAAAAAGAAAGAGATCATTTACGATTACGAGTTAGAGCTCCATGCTCCTAACTCCGAAGGCTGCTGGTTCGATTCCCACATGGGCCAGTGGGCTCTCAACCACAAGATTGCGGGTTCAACTCCTTGAGTCCTGCAAGGTATGGTGGCCAGTGCCCCCTGCAACTAAGATTGAACAGGGCACCTTGAGCTGAGCTGCTGCTGAGCTCCCTGATGGCTCAGTTGGTTGGAGCGCGTCCTCTCAACCACAAGGTCGCTGGTTCAACTCCTGCAAGGGATGGTGGGCTGTTCCCCCTGCAACTAGCAACTGGCAACTAGACCCGGAGCTGAGCTGCACCCTCCACAACTAAGACTGAAAGACAACAACTTGAAGCTGAACAGCACCCTCTATAACTAAGATTGAAAGGACAACAACTTCACTTGGAAAAGAATCCTGAAAGTACACACTGTTCCCCAATAAAGTCCTGTTCCCCTTCCCCAATAAAATCTTTAAAAAAAATTCACATTAAGTTACTATTTCTCCCTATCAAAATAGCAGACTGCAAAAAACAATACTCTGCTGATAAGGAGGAAATGAGGGTAGTGCCTACAAAAATTCCTGGTGGGAGAGTAAGTTAGAACAATCATTTTCTTTTGCTTAATTTTTTAACTTTTTATTTGCACACAATTTCAAGGTTATAGAAAACTTGTAAGAATGTGATTTGTAAAAATAATAGTTACATAATTTTTATCCAGGGCTATCTATTGTTAATATTCTACCCATTTGCTTTGAAATTATTTTGTGGAACTACTTGAGGCTAATGAACATAAATCACGACCCTTTAGAACTGGACCCTACAGAATATGTTTTCTAAGAACAGGGACCTCCCCTTCCACAGAACGGGGACCTCCCCTTCCACAGTACAGTTATCAGTGTTAGTGACTCCAGCATTGATGCGATAAGTTTTATTTAAGGATCTGGTCTAAGATCAGGTAGTGTTAGTGTTTATATCTGTTTAATCTCCTTTAATCTGGAATATTTCCATGGCCCTACTTTGTCTTTTAAGACCTTGCTATCTTAGGAGATATAGACTATCCTCTTTTCTGTGATAGAGCATTCCACATTTTGTGTTTAATGACCCTCATTATTAGATTCTACTTATGTTCTCAGTTGAAATGTTTCTCAATTGATGTGTACTTCTCAGACTATCATATCTAAAGGCATATGATGTCCATCCCACCCTTATTGATAATGTTAATTTCATTTACCTGCGAAGGGTGGTCTTATTTCTTCATTGCATAATAATTTTGTCTGTGGAGAAACACTTTAAGACCACACAAATATTTTACTCTTCATGAAAATTTCCCTGAGATTAAGCACTCATTGGTGATTCCACCTATTTCAGTCTCCACTATTCTATACTGTAATGGTTGTAAAATGCTAATTTTCAACTCCCGATACTCCTTTCGCATTTATTAGCTGACCCTCAGACTTCTACTGTAAGCAAAAGCACTCCCTTCCTTATTCTCCATTTGTCTGTCTGGACTCATTAATTCCTAGTTTATAAAAGGATTTATCATTCATTACGGTAGTTATTGTCCTGGATTTGACCAGTAGAAGGAAGCCCCTTCAAGATGGATTTTTTTTTTTTTTTTGGTAACAAAGAAAGGAAAATAAGAAAAAATACATATATGTGAACTTGTGTACTTTTTTTTTTTAACCTCACTGTATTTTCTGGAAATAATTCCATATTAGTTCATCGTGATCTTCCTCATTCTTTTGTACCGCCACGTGGCGCTTCACTTGGAGCAGTTGTCCTTAACAGAAAAGCATATGAAGAATCTTAAAAATGTTTCCAACCATTGACCAAGAAATTTCATATTCAGGAGTGTCTTCTAAAGAAAATTTTCAGAGATGCAGATAATGATCAATGCACAAAGGTGTTCAATAAAGCATTACTTATAATGGTAAAAATTTTAAAATAATTTGAATAGCTTACATTAAAGGAATGTTCATTTACTATGACCACATAATGAAGCTTTATGTAGTCATTTAAAAGGTTCATGCTTTAATTTAGTATCATGTTAAGTGAAACACACAGATCTAAAAATTATATACTTTGATATCATTCATATAAAATGTGCAGAATAGAGATTGGAAGGAAATACAGTGAAGTGATAAGAAAATTCTCAGGGTAGAATTTGGGATGTTTAATATCTTCTTTTTATATTTTTTGTACTGTCCAAATTATTTTCAGTGAACATGTAATCCTATTATTTTCGGAAAAGTTGAAATCAGTAATCTAGTATTAGAGAAGCTTTACTTCCTTTGGAATTGGAATGCTTTTCCAATGGGGTTCATTATAGATCTTTATTATAGTGTGTATTGTATTTCTTTTTTTGTGCTGGGTGCTAGGAACCAAGTTTTTGAAGGTCAGTCACAACAACTTGTAAAACTTGAGTTCTCTTCCCACCCCCCCTTTTTTCTTGATATGTTATGTCTGTTTTCATAACCTTATCATAGTGTCCTTTGCTGCAAACTACCATGTTTCCCCAAAGATAAGACCTAACTGGAAAATAAGCCCTAGCATGAATTTTTCAGGATGACATCCCCTGAACATAAGCCCTAATGCGTCTTTTAGAGCAAAACTTAATATAAGACCCGGTCTTATTTTTGGGGATACACGGTATCTCAAATCCTTTTTAAAGAGGTAGAGTACAAATAAATAGAACATATGGAATTCTTGCACAACAGTTGTCCAAAAACTGCTGAAGCAGACATTATGGATACATAATAGATTTAGTTTGAATATTTAAAATGTTTTATTGCTTACCATAGCAATTAAATTCTAGACTTCTCTGCTGGTTAGTTGGTGGGGAAGAATTTACTTTGATCTTTCTGTTTTCCAGACAAATTAAAAGAAGAGAGAGAGAGAGAGAGAGAGAGAGAGAGAGAGAGAGAGAGAGAGAGAGAGAGAGAGAGATGGAAAATTAAAAGAAAAAAAATCCATAATCTTGAGTTGACACTAGAAAATGAACTCAAAAGCAGATTAAAATTTTACCTTAAAAAGTTATGTAATATTTGTGCAGTGGTGAATGTCCCCTTGGTACTTCTGTTCTCATTGGTCCGAACATACTGATGTTAAATATGCGTTCTCTGACCTGCTCTGCTTTTCCTTGCCTAGTATTTAGAACTCCTATAACCCAAATCTTCCATGTTCTCATTTAAGCCAATTCTCTGTGGCGTTCGCCTCTTAGGACATGTAGAACAACTGTCTAATTTCCATGCAGTGCTCTTTCATAAAAATGAACATAATTGTTAAAACTTTTTCCCTATCCTACTCTTTTTCAGAACAAAAAATCAAATGAAAGATAATAGATCCTTTTATTTAATTGTAGGGAAATAAGCAGCAACGAAAAGTGGTAGGGCTTGCAGGACCTTGAGAAATCACTGAGTTTATTCTCTCATATCCACACAATTTCTGACATAAGAGAATGTCACCTATTACTAAGAAAAAGAAAAAGGGAATATATTTTCAATTTAATTTTTAGAGTAATAATTTATTTAAGAACTTTGCAATAAGACTCTTCCCACCCTCCCCTTAATATACATTGATAATAGTAAACATTTATGCTTCAACTTGAGCGTTTGTCCTCAGTGGAGGCAGAAAGAAGCAGAACTTACACAACTGCATTCACTGGACAGCTCTTATTAAGCTTCTTTTGACTTTTTCCATTTTCTAGGTTAAAAAGCCTGATCCTTTAAGCGTTTCCTACAGATGTTATTTTCCAACCAGTGAATCATATTTGCCTATGAATCATTCCAGGTTGTTCACAAGGATCCTTTGCTATGCACCTAAAACAAGACACTGTACTATGAGCATCAGGCCTGTGTGGGAAATACAGGAAACTGTCCTCTCACACGTTCTATTTTCTCTCTGTTTCTTCAGGACTTGGTTTTATGAAAATGCCACCTTGTCACAGACTTTTATGGAAGTGTGCCAACCAACCTAAGATCACAAACAATCATCCTCCAGAGTAGTCACCATCATCCAGCATCAGGAGGGGAGAAATCTTGTTTGTTTTGCTAATCATTATCTCCACAGTAAATGCCACACACAAGGCATTTAATGTTTGTAGACTGGCTGAATGGATGAAAGTTTATGCAGCACTTCATGATTTGCAATATCACGTTTTTAAACAGCACCACATTTAATTTTCAAAGCTATTTCTAAAGTCCCTACTACAAACTAGGGGAAGTGGAATCCAAGGTAAACTGCCAAAGGCTGCCCCAAACCAAGGAGTAGTGGAGCCAATTCTTCACCCACCGTGGTGCCTAGGCAGCGTAGAAGGCAGCGTAGAAGCAGCATGGTTACTTGGAAGGTGGTATAGTCTCAAGCTGCAGAATAGCCAGGTCACGTGCGTGTCCACGTGTTAACAGGCAAAGTCAGGTCAATGGTATATGGTATGGAATCTCTAGAATATGGTGTGGCACCTTAAGCAAAATTATCTTCTTGTATATGTTGGTTTCTTGGACTAAACGAGCATCTCAGACTCAGTTTCCTCATTTTCAAATGATAATTCTAATACCTATTACCTAGCTCACAGAGCTGATGTCATGAGTATAAAGATACAGAGAGTGTATGAGTTTGAAAGCACTCTGTAGACTGTAAAGTGCAGTGCTTGTTTAGGGTGGTGGCACTGGTACATTTACACCACTTAATAGGTGGCTACCCCATGGTTTCCCAGAGACATTTTTCTTTCACAGACAGGAGGTATTCAATACACCTAATGAACAAATGTGATCTAAACTATACTTCCAGTTTTAAAAATCTTTCTGTATTTGACCCCTCTATCTTAGAGGCTGTCGCTTTCATCACCAAAACACATGAACAGCTGCCCACCCCAACCCCACCAGCCCTATTCATTATGATGAGAAGACAGAAAACTTACATTGCTTTAGATGGGGTACCTGTCAGGCCCTGGACGTGTAAATATAAATACCGTATTTAGTAGGTATTTGCTAATGCTAGTGCATTCAGTGTTGTTTCCAGTCATATTTCAAGGTGTCAATTATTATCTATAAATTCCTAAACATTTTGTGTCTTTTTTCTATATGGACACTCAGAGTAGCTATAGCACTGTGGAAATTAATTCTGAGGTTCATTACCTGGTGACAAGAAGACTTGTGGAGTTTGGTGGAGGCCTTAATTATTGTTGGCAGGGGAATTCAACCTATTGCGTTTGGGAGCATCTTTAAAGTGCTGCTTGGTATTATAATATATGCTGATGGCTGCTGCTGCTGTGCTTTATGTATTTTAGCTAAATTTTTAATGTGTGCATTTGTACCTTCAGGCAATTTAATCCTGAATACGTAAATTGATAAGTGAAAAAAAGATGCACAAATAAAAATTATATATATATATATATATATATATATATATATATATATATATATATATACTCCCTTACTCCCTTCTAAACAAAACCAAAATAAAAATAAATAAATTAGAATTTTAAAATGACCTTTTATAGGCTAATCTGAAGATTTACCTTTTCCTCTCATTGGGGTTATTTATTTATTAATTTTTAACATTAGGAGATTGCTTTTTTTTTAGAAGTGTGTACTCTCCTGCGATCTCAAAATCACTGGCTAGCAAGACAGAAAACTATTGCTGACTGAGTCATGTCTCTCAGTTGTGTTGGAGTAGAAAAGACATTTGACAACAAATGATTTAAGGTAAATATGAGGGTAGTGTTTCATCAAATGCCGTCTATTTTCTGGGATGCCAAAAGGAGAGAGAAAATAGGTAGAAAGAATATTGTGGCTAGAAATGTAGCTTTAGATAGAATATAGTACATTTAAAAGAAATGTAACTAGAAAAAACTTTGAGGGCATTATGCTAAGTCAAATAAGCCAAACAGAAAGAGACAAATACCATATGATCTCACTTGTATGTGGAATCTAAAAACAAAACAACCCCCTCTCTGACACCCCCCCAAAAAATCTCATAAATACAGAGAACCGATTGGTGGTTGGAGGGTGAGAGAGATGAATGAAGGGGAGCAAAAGGTACCAAATTCCAGTCATAAATATGGATATATTATATCCAGTCATGTGGATATAATGTATAGCATGGTGACTATAGTTAATGCCATATAGCATATTTGAAAATTGCTAAGAGGGTAGATCTTAAAAGTTCTCATCACGAGAAAAAACAAACAAACTTGTAACCATGTATGGTGTTGGATGTTAACTAGACTTATTACCGTGATGATTTTGCAATATATGTAGATAAAATTTTTATGTTCTACACCTGAAACTAGTATAATGTTACACCTTGATTTTACCTCAATAAAAAAGAAAACTTTGACATTAAAAATAATATTATTAATATTTTCAGTATAAAGCTCTATTTAAACTTCTAAACTTTTAAGCATTTTGGATATTTCAATTAATTGTCAGGAGAAAATTTTCTTCTATATAATCTTAAAAAAGAACTTGTATAAGCAACTCAGTGCTTGCAATAATGTAAGAGAATAGTTAGAAAAACTCATGAAGCTCTTTGGAAGTATTCAGTTATGAAAAAACAAGAAAATGCAATATAGGTGAAATTAGCATTATTTAGACTGGTAAATAGTAAGATAATATGTTAAAAAGGTGGTAATGTTCATATATAACAGATATTACACTAAGGCAAATATACATATATACTATATTATAGTATGCAAATTATACTATATTATATGCATATATTTGTTTATTCTATATGTTTTCTAATAGAATATATTGAAGTCTAAAAAATTAAATAAACTCTTAGTTATTCTACAAGTAAAAGAATTAAATGATTTATTGAACCTTAAAAATACTACCTACCTTGGAAATAAATTACACAACCTCAACTTAAATGTACCAAACTCAGACACTGTGGATGTCTGTAGATACTTTGCAGTAGATACTTTGCAGTATCTTTGATGAGCAGAAACTTTAATTGATATTCAGTGAAGCAAGATATTGTTTTACTTTTGGCTCTCGGCATTTACGATCAATCTGAAAAAGTGTTTGCTGTGACCCAACACTTTTCATGGAACTGCCAGTTCATATGTGAGAGGTCCTTATGTTTGCCCTTTAATGCCCCTGGGGTTTAGAGAAGGACAGAGAAAGCCTGGCTTAGTCACTAGGCCTGCAGCAGTGTCACAAATCACAAGAGCAGATCTTTCTAAGCTGCGCTTATATTCACAGTTTCTTCTGAGATGCATAGGTTCCCAGAGGTGTTTTCTTCAGTATAAGCTGGTTTTGGTCTCGTTGAGCACTTACTGTCCTTTTTCTCTAGGATCTCCTTCAACTCAGAAGAAAATGCTTCTGCTCAACAGCTAGTCTGCATCCCCTCATTACTTCATCTCATGCAAAAAAAGAAAAAAAAAAGAAAACTTCTTAAAATTCTTTGACTAAACTTGGTTCGTGATAATATAATCTCAGTCACTATTGCTTCACCACAATGCTGGCTTTCTCATAATCATATTTCTTCTGAGAGTCATGATTCTCATGAGTAGTGACACATACGGGTTAATTATATTTTTAACTTTCATTGAAGTTCCACCACTCAGTGAATGAGTTTTTCACTATTGGAAAACCCACTCACTTATGGTTGATTTATCAATGCCCAAAATCTGACAACTTATTGTTCTGTCACTTTTTATACCCTAACCTTTAAATTTATATAACCTTTTATTTTTGGACAACAATCACCTTCTAAGAATTTACATTTTCATTTTCTTATATTTGCTAGCAGTTAAAGTTTTTCTGATGGCCAATTTACACAAAGAAGTTAGCTAAAATAAATAAACTGATCACTCATGAGCTTTACGATACTTGCAACACTAAGTTGAGAGCAACAAAATCAAACACTGAATGAGATACCGATCTAAGCTTTCCTATTGACCAAATCGCTTACTTTTGCCTGCCTCAGATCACATCCCTGTATCTGTCAAATCCTGAATGGCTCCATATTCTGGATTTATAGAATTGCTTGTAAATTGTTGAAGCTACTATGAAAGGTAGACTTTGGTTGGCCTGGTTCCAGGTATTAACTATTCTACTGAACAATAAAATTGTATTTCAAACTTTTTACAAAATTTCATTTAATTGTTGATTTAAATTAGAATTATTGACATGAAATTTTAATGAGTGATGAAGGAAATACCTGAGTTATAGGTGCCTTCTGTCTGTTTGCAATTAAACTTAACTTTTCTTAAGTTGTGTGTTTATAGAGGAGTTGGAGCTCCTAGAAGGTAAGAAACATGATCTTTGTGTAATTTGGGTATATATTTTTTCACTTTCATTCTTCCCATAGAAACATGATAAACAATCACTATGTGATGATGATTTGTGAGTTGGTTATTAACACCCTTAAAAATGCGTTTTCCAGGTCTCTAACTGGCAACTGGTGATATATGGCTTTGTGATAATCTTTTGAATGGTCATTATTTAACTTCTACAAATTTATCTTCTTTTCCAAAGATCCTCTTACCAACACTGTTTATACTTCTTAGTCATTAAACATTTTTTTTGAGTAAATAAGGAATTGAACTTTGAAGTCAGCCTTAAATGAAATTGCTTCAATACAGGTTTTTTGTTTGTTTGTTTTTTCGAACCTTGACTTAAACATTTTATTGACAATATCACTAAAAAATTATTTTCTCATTTGGATTAACTGCTCAGTACCTTTCAATGGGTGGGTTTCTAGTTAAATTTTAAAAAGCACTGTGAAAGGCATTATAAGATATCTAATAGTGGTATTACATATATAGTAAGTAGTATATGCACTTAATTTTACAAAATTTAAATGTCAAACCACATTTAAGTAATATAATGGAGGGGTTTCAGGTGGAACTTGACTCATGAATAGTTTTTGCTTGAATAGCACCTGATACACCTCCTTTTATTTGATATTTACATAATGTATACCTTTTAAAATGAAATACCCAAAACAGTCTGGTCAAGATGGTGCAGTAGGTAAACACTGTGCTTACTTCTTCTCACAACCACATCAAAATTACAGCTAAACTACAGAACAACCATCATTGAGAATTGCCAGAAGTCTAGCTGAACGGAAGCCCTACAACTATGGACATACAGAAAAAGCCACCTCAAGACTGGTAGGAAGGGCAGAGACATGGAATGGGCTGGTCCCACACCCAGGTGTGACCGTCAAAAATTGGGAGGGGTATCTTGGCTGCAGAGGTACCCCCTGGAGGAGTGAGCGGCCCTAGCTCTAAACCAGGTTCCCCAGCCCAGGGTCTCAGTGTTGGGTTGAGAAGTCCCCATAACTTCTGGTTGTAGAAACCAGCGGAGATTATAGCTGAGTGAGACGCAGAGTGGCTGGAGTCCAGGCACTGCTCTTAAAGGCACTGCATATGGACTTACTTGCTGAGGGACTCTCTCACTCTGAGTTCCAGCAACAGCTCAAAAGGTGCCGGGCACATACTGAGAGGAACTGAGTTGTCAGGTTTTAGGGTGAGGGTTGAGGGGCAGCTTTCTCTCAGAAGGAGGAGGAGGTAGCAGAAGCCATTGTTTCTTTGTTGAGTCCTCCCCTCTCTTAGTGTGCATATGCAGGTGGCTGCCATATCTGTCTCCATCAATCTGGCTAACATCATTTGTTCACCCTACCCTGAAGATTCTGAGATGGGCCTAACTTTCAGGCCCATCCAAACCACTTCCAGTCAATTTTTCCATAAGAATGGCCTACCTTGGCTCATGCTGCAGACTTTCCTAAAGTCTCTCAATGGCTCACAATACCCAAACAGCATCTGGCTTTGGCATGCCCCATACCTCTGGCCGAGAAGCCCGTCACCAGTGACAGTTGACCTCAGTTTGCATCTTGGCCTCTGAGGCACCTCCAAGCTTAGTATGGTGATGGCCATCTGCAGATTACTTTGTGGCTCATGCCACGTGGCCCCTGACAGGGTACTTGTGGCTGACCTGGCCTGCAGCTTATCGCCTCTCAGGAGGCCCCAAGGCTGGCATGCCCAATTGCGAGCTTTGGACCCAGCTGGAACATCACCCAGCCACCTACAAGGACAACACACCCAAAAGGAAGAATGGCCAGAGGCCTGCAAAAGCGAATCTTGCTCTGTAGGGTGAGCCTCTGCACTACAACTCCTCTACTGTAGTCATGGCCATTTCTCACAACCAATTTGCCTGAGAGTCAATCCCTTCCATTGATGTGCAAACAGCAACCAAGGCTCTACTACAATAGGAGGGCACACAAGGGACACTCCTGGAGCACCCAGCTCTTGTGCCCAGGTAGACTGTGCCACTATGCCCAACAGGGTACCTATTACATAAAGCCACACTACTAAGACTCGGAGGCATAACAGCTTTACCTAATACATAGATATAAACACAGGGAGGAAGCCAAAATGGGGAGACAAAGAAACACATGCCAAATAAAATAACAGAACAAAGCTTCAGAAAAAGAACTAAACAAAATGGAGAAAAGTAATCTACTAGACTCAGAGTTTAAAACACTAGTTATAAGGTTGCTCAGTGATTTCAGGGAGAACTTCAACCAGAGACAGGAGAGATTAAAATGGAGATAGAAAACATAAAAAAGAACCAGTGAGAAATAAAGAATAAAATAACAGAAATGAAGAATATATTACAGGTAATCATCAGTATATTAGATGAAGCAGAGGATTGAATCAGCAGTTTAGAAGGTAATGTAGCAGAAAACACCCAATCAGAACAGCAAAAAGAAAAAAAAAAAAAGAATCCAAAAAAAATGAGGATAGTTTAAGGGGACTTTGGGACAACATCAAGTTTATGAACATTCACATCATAGGGGTACCAGAAGGAGAAAGGAGAGCAAGAAATTAAAAACCTAATTGAAGAAATAATGATGGCAAACTTTCCTAACCTGGCAAAGGAAATAAATATAGCAGCCCAGGAAGACAGAGAGTCCCAAACGAAATGAACCCAAACACGCCAACACCTTATATTTAACATACCAAAGGTAAAAGGCAAAGAAAAAAATCTTAAAAACAGCCAGAGAAAAGCAAGCAGTTAGTTACCTACAAGGGAGCTCCCATAAGACTATCAGTTGATTTCTTAACAGAAACTTTGCAGACCAGAAGGGATTGGCAGGAAATATTCAAAGAGATAAAAAGCAAGGACCTACAACTAAGATTACTCTATCCATCAAAACTATCATTTAGAATCAAAGGACAGAAAAAGAGCTTCCCAGACAGGGATAAGCTAAAGAAATTCATCACCACCAAACCAGTATTACATGGACTCTTAGAGGGACTGTTTGAAGTTGAAAAAAAAGAAAAAATGTTTAAAAAATATAAGTAATAAAATGTCAATAACTACATATCTGTCAACAATTACTTTAAATATAAATGGATTAATTGCTCCAATCAAAAGACGTAGGTTGGCTGACAGGATAAGAAAACAAGACCCATGCATATGCTGCCTAGCAGAGATTCACTTCAGATCGCAAGACACACAAAGACTGAAAAAGATATAAAAATGGAAATTAAGAAAACAACAAAAAACCTGTGGTAGCAATATTTATACCAGACAAAATAGACTTTAAAACAAAGGCTGTAACAAGGGATGAAGAAGGACCTAGTAATCCCACTTCTGGGTATTTATCTGAAGAAACCCAAAATGCTACTTTGAGTGAACATATGTTCATTTGAGCATTATTTATAATAGCCAAGATCTGAAGGCAATCCGAGTGTCCCTGAATGGATGAATGGGTAGAGAAAGGTTCGTACATACAGAGGGTGCCAAAAAATGTATACACATTTTAAGAAAGGAAAACTGTATTAAAACTGTAATACTCAATATATACTGATAATAAAAGATGAATGCAAGCCACGTTTGACTTCTGTAATTACAAGAGGTGCTCAAAGTTATTACCGTCAGTGCCCAGACACTTCTGGTTATGGTGAACTACTACTGCTTGAGCAACATTGACCAAAGTGTCAACTTGTATACATTTTTTTTGGCAACCTTGGTATATAAAATGGGATATTACCCAACCATAAAAAAAGAATGAAATCTTGCCTTCTGCAACGACATGGATGGATATAGAGGGTATTGTGTTGAGTGTAGTAAGTCAGAGAAAGACAAATGTCATATGATTTCACTTATAAGTAGAATCTAAAGAACAAAATCAGCAAACAAAACAGAAATAAACTTATAGATACAGAGAACATTTTGATGACAGCCAGATGGGAAGGAGTTTGAGGGTGTGTGAAAAGAGGAAGGGATTAGGAAGTACAAATTGGTAGTCATGGGGATGGTAGGGTATAACACAAGGAATATTGTCAATAATATTGTGATAACTACATATGGTGTCAGATGGGTACTAGATTTTTGGGGGTGATAGATGGGAGGCGGTTGGTTTCAGGGTGAAAAAGTAAAGGGATAAAGACATACAAATTGGTAGTTACAAAATAATCATGTGGACGTAAAGTAAAACATAGGGAATATAGTCAGTAATATGGTAGTTATGTGCTGCATTGGTACTAGACTGGTCAGGGGAATGACATTATAAATTATGTAACTGTCTAACCACTATGCTGTACACTTGAAATTAGTATAAAATAATATTGAATATCAACTGTAGTTGAAAAATTTAATAAGAGAGGAAAAAGGTGAAGGGGAATAAGAGGTTCATATTTCCAGGTATAAAACAAATAAATCATGGGGATGTAACTAACATACAGCATAGGAAATATATTCAATAATTGTGATAGCATAGTATGGTGTCAGATGGTTGCTGGACTTACATTGGTGATTACTTCTTTAGATATATAAATGTTGAATAACTATGGTATACACTTGAAACTGATGTAACATTTTATGTTAACTATATTTTAAGAAACATCTTTAAAAGATTATGAATAAACAGAAAAAAATGAAATACCCAATATAAATATAAATTTTGTCTAACATCTGAATTGAGTTAATTCATTACAGTTCAATAAATCCTCAAATATGAAAAAGGGTAATTCATTTAAAAGTGACTACTGCTTTCTTTGCTTTTTATGTTTAAAGCTAAAAGGTAAGCTTAAATTCTACCTATAAAAGTTCCTTTTTTGATGTGTCTCATACACTTATCTGTATCTCCCATCTTTTTACTGTCTATAGAAAATGTGTTGACACCACCAAATGTTGGACTTTGAGTTACTTAGAGAGTCTGTACCTATTGATTAGTTTATAAACCCCACTTACATTTTGCTTAAAGGCACATGATATTTTTGTTTTTCTTTCTAAAATCTAATTTATAGAAAGGCATGGCAACTTAATTTCAGTAGTGATCATTTAGGGCTATAGCTTCTGAATACAAATCAGAAAATAATTTGTTAGTCTCCGAAGTTATAGCATCACTATTCATCTGTGAATGATTAGGTTTGGAAGATTTTGCTCCCTCCAAAGGCTTAATCTAACATTTTCTGTTCATCATTTTCTTTATTATGTATTTGTTTGTGTGCTCTTGAGGGAACAAAATTTCTGAGGCCAAATAAAATAAGGAATATAATAATATATTTCTAATTTAATAATAATAATAATAATAGCTAACTTTGAGCTTTGAGTGCCTACTGCATGCCACACATTGTTCTAAGCACTTTATAGGTATTAAATTACTGATGCTTTACAACAACCCAATGAAGTAGATATTATTGTTATCTGCAATTTGTAGGTAGGAGTACTGGGTCTCAGAGTAATTACATAACTTGCCTAAGGTCACACAGCTGCTAAATGGTAGAGCTGGGATTCAAACCCAGAATGTCCAGCTCATCACTTGAGTTTTTAAACACTGTGTTTTATACATGCATATATTGTATGTATAGCTACAATAAAGCTAAATTAACAGGAAGCCAATCAATGGGAATCTCCAAATAGCCAAAATTACACTGAACCTAGTTAACTTCAATAAAATGGGTTAGGTTAGTTTGAATTGGTGATTTAGTGAAAGACAAACACTTTTCTGGCTATCTCCTTAGGTTGAACATCAAGTCAAATGGTATCATGAATGTGGTCCAGTATTGGAGTCAGAATACATGTTTGGAATCTAGCTTTACCACTAATTATATTTCTGAATGCCATTTACCCTTTCAAGTTCCCACTTTCCTCTTTTGTAAAATGAGAATGAGAGCTCTTATTTATTTCTGATAGATTTCTTGTGAGGACCAAGTGAGATAGCATTTGTGAAAATCCTTTGCAAACTTTATTGCACCCTACATTGTCACCATCAACATTATCAGTAATAATAATGATTTTCACACAAAATTCCAAGATACAGTATGGCAAGGGATAGATCTGGACATATAGCTGACATATAACTCTCCAAAAGCAGACTTGGTACTAGCCTCTGATATTGCCCAGTACCTGCTCTTCCCTACCCTCTAATGCTTTGGACGCTTATGCCACTCTCAGATCACCCAAAACTACCCCTATTTTTGTTTCTTTATGTTCCTAATCTTTCCGGTCAACTTCACTGGCAACTTACAGGGACCACAAACTCTACACAGTTAAAGCTGAAGTCAAGAGTCATAGCTCATAAGTGGCAGAGGTGAGACTTGAACCCAGATCTAGTTTGAGAGTATTTGTTCTCACCAACATACCATAGGATATTTGTGTTGTGTTTTGAAGAAAATAACTCTGTGGGCAGTATAGGGAATAGGTTGGATAGGGAAGAGATTAGAGACGAGGAGAATCACTTGCAGTGATCCACATAGGAGATACTTACGGTCCAAACCAGGGTAGAGGTTGGAGCCTCCTAGGTCAGACTGGAGAATTTAAAGGGGCTGTAACTGGCTCATGCAGGTGGTCTATGGAATGAAAGGGTTGTCCAAATATCCCTGTGATGGTAGTTGAGAACTCAAATGATTAAAGGAGGAGCAGTTAGATAATTTAAATTAGTCGTGGGACCATGTGCAAGATACTAAGGAGTGGTGGAGATTGTGGTGAATTGTTGACATGTGCCCTGTACTTTCATATATTATATTCTGATTTATGAAAAGGAGTTTTAAATTTGAACCTTCGTGTAGAATCTGTTCATTTTCAAGTGACGGCAACTACTTTGAAAACAATAGACAAATTTGTATGACTCATATCTTCCATGTGGACTAAGCCTGCAGCTGTGAGTTTATAATTTCTGCAATAATTCTGGATTGGCAACTAAGAGCATATTAATGCCTATAGAAGGTAGGTGAAGATGTGTTAGGGGTTTTGAATATATTTCTGTGGATGTCTTGGTGGGTGGACCAGAGAAATGGTTGGAAACAGACAGTGTCATGAAGTAGAAGGCAGAAAAATGGTTTGAAGAGCATAGGTCAGTATGATAAGGTGAAGAGGCTTTCTAACTAAGGAGGTAGTCATTATAATCAATGTCATCACTGCTATCATTGTATTGAAAGCTTACTCTGTGCAAAAATCACTTTACTGGCCGGCCC